>NW_022096785.1:0-5469 GCF_006542625.1 Nomascus leucogenys
AGCTCCCTGAATGTCCAATTGCATTTTCTATAGAAAGGTGTTTCAGAAGTGCTCAATCAAAAGTAAGGTTCAACTCTGTTAGATGAATGCAAAGAACAGAAAGAAGTTTCACAGAATCCTTCTGTGTAGTTTATTTGAAAGTATTCCTTTTTCCGCTATAGGCCTCTTAGCGCTCCGAAGGTCCACTTGCATTTTCTACAGAAAGAGTGTTTCAGAACTCCTCAATCAAAAGTAAGGTTCAAGTCCTTTAGTTGAATGCACAGAACAGAAAGAAGTTTCACAGATAGATTCTGTGTAGTTTTTATGTGAACTTTTTCTTTTTCCACTATAGTCCTCTTAGCGCCTTGAATGTCCACTTGTATTTTCTACAGAAAGAGTGTTTCAGAACTGCTCAATCAAAACTGAGGTTCAACTCTGTTAGTTGAATGCACAGAACAGTAAGAAGTTTCACAGATTTCTTCTGTGCAGTTTTTATTTGAAAATATTCCTTTTCCACTATAGGCCGCTTAGCGCCCTGAATGTCCAATTGCATTTTCTACAGAAAGAGTGTTTCAGAACTGCTCAATCAAAATTAAGGTTAAACTCTGTTAGTTGAATGCACAGAACAGAAAGAAGTTTCACAGAATGCTTCTGTGTAGTTTTATTTGAATATTCTTTTTCCGCTATAGGCCTCTTAGCGCCCGAAGTCCACTTGCATTTTCTACAGAAAGAGTGTTTCAGAACTGCTCAATCAAAAGTAAGGTTCAACTCTGTTAGTTGAATGCACAGAACAGAGAGAAGTTTCACAGATAGCTTCTGTGTAGTTTTTATGTGAACTTTTTCCTTTTTCCACTATAGGCCTCTTAGCGCCCTGAATGTCCACTTGCATTTTCTACAGAAAGAGTGTTTCAGAACTGCTCAATCAAAATAAGGTTCAACTCTGTTAGTTGAATGCACAGAACAGAAGAAGTTTCACAGATTTCTTCTGTGTAGTTTTTATTTGAAATATTCCTTTTTCCACTATAGGCCTCTTAGCGCCCTGAATGTCCACTTGCATTTTCTACAGAAAGAGTGTTTCAGAACTGCTCAATCAAAAGTAAGGTTCAACTCTGTTAGTTGAATGCACAGAACAGAAAGAAGTTTCACAGATGCTTCTGTGTAGTTTTTATTTGAAGATATTCCTTTTTCCGCTATAGGCCTCTTAGCGCTCCGAATGTCCACGCATTTTCTACAGAAAGAGTGTTTCAGAACTGCTCAATCAAAAAAGGTTCAACTCTGTTAGTTGAATGCACAGAACAGAAAGAAGTTTCACAGATTGCTTCTGTGTAGTTTTTTTGAAGATATTCCTTTTTCCACTATAGGCCTCTTAGCGCCATGAATGTCCACTTGCATTTTCTACAGAAAGAGTGTTTCAGAACTGCTCAATCAAAACTAAGGTTCAACTCTGTTAGTTGAATGCACAGAACAGAAGAAGTTTCACAGATTGCTTCTTGTAGTTTTTTTGAAGATATTCCTTTTTCCACTATAGGCCTCTTAGCGCCCTGAATGTCCACTTGCATTTTCTACAGAAAGAGTGTTTCAGAACTGCTCAATCAAAATAAGGTTCAACTCTGTTAGTTGAAAGCACAGAACAGTAAGAAGTTTCACAGATTGCTTCTGTGTAGTTTTTATTTGAAGTTATTCCTTTTTCCACTATAGGCCTCTTAGCGCCCTGAATGTCCACTTGCATTTTCTACAGAAAGAGTGTTTCAGAACTGCTCAATCAAATTAAGGTTCAACTCTGTTAGTTGAATGCACAGAACAGTAAGAAGTTTCACAGATTGCTTCTTTGTAGTTTTTATTTGAACATATTCCTTTTTCACTATAGGCCTCTTAGCGCCCTGAATGTCCACTTGCATTTTCTACAGAAAGAGTGTTTCAGAACTCCTCAATCAAAAGTAAGGTTCAACTCTGTTAGTTGAATGCACAGAACAGTAAGAAGTTTCACAGATTGCTTCTGTGTAGTTTTTATTTGAAATATTCCTTTTTCCATATAGGCCTCTTAGCGCCCTGAATGTCCATTGCATTTTCTAAGAAAGAGTGTTTCAGAACTGCTCAATCAAAAGTAAGGTTCAACTCTGTTAGTTGAATGCACAGAACAGAAGAAGTTTCACAGATCTTCTGTGTAGTTTTTATTTGAAATATTCCTTTTTCCGCTATAGGCCTCTTAGCGCCCGAATGTCCACTTGCATTTTCTACAGAAAGAGTGTTTCAGAACTGCTCAATCAAAAGTAAGGTTCAACTCTGTTAGTTGAATGCACAGAACAGAAGAAGTTTCACAGATTTCTGTGTAGTTTTTATTTGAAAATATTCTTTTTCCACTATAGGCCTCTTAGCGCCTGAATGTCCACTTGCATTTTCTACAGAAAGAGTGTTTCAGAACTGCTCAATCAAAATAAGGTTCAACTCTGTTAGTTGAATGCACAGAACAGAAGAAGTTTCACAGAGATTCTTCTGTGCAGTTTTTATTTGAAAATATTCCTTTTTCCACTATAGGCCTCTTAGCGCCCTGAATGTCCACTTGCATTTTCTACAGAAAGAGTGTTTCAGAACTGCTCAATCAAAATAAGGTTCAAACTCTGTTAGTTGAATGCACAGAACAGAAGAAGTTTCACAGAAGCTTCTGTGTAGTTTTATTTGAATATTTCTTTTTCCGCTATAGGCCTCTTAGCGCTGAATGTCCACTTGCATTTTCTACAGAAAGAGTGTTTCAGAACTGCTCAATCAAAAGTAAGGTTCAACTCTGTTAGTTGAATGCACAGAACAGAAGAAGTTTCACAGATAGCTTCTGTGTAGTTTTTATTGAACTTTTTCCTTTTCCACTATAGGCCTCTTAGCGCCCTGAATGTCCACTTGTATTTTCTACAGAAAGAGTGTTTCAGAACTGCTCAATCAAAATTAAGGTTCAACTCTGTTAGTTGAATGCACAGAACAGAAGAAGTTTCACAGATTTCTGTGCAGTTTTTTTGAAATATTCCTTTTTCCACTATAGGCCTCTTAGCGCCCTGAATGTCCACTTGCATTTTCTACAGAAAGAGTGTTTCAGAACTGCTCAATCAAAAGTAAGGTTCAACTCTGTTAGTTGAATGCACAGAACAGAAGAAGTTTCACAGAATGCTTCTGTGTAGTTTTTATTTGAATATTCCTTTTTCCGCTATAGGCCTCTTAGCGCCCGAATGTCCACTTGTCATTTTCTACAGAAAGAGTGTTTCAGAACTGCTCAATCAAAAGTAAGGTTCAACTCTGTTAGTTGAATGCACAGAACAGAAAGAAGTTTCACAGATTGCTTCTGTATAGTTTTTTTGAAGATATTCCTTTTCCACTATGGCCTCTTAGCGCCCTGAATGTCCACTTGCATTTTCTACAGAAAGAGTGTTTCAGAACTGCTCAATCAAAACTAAGGTTCAACTCTGTTAGTTGAATGCACAGAACAGAAGAAGTTTCACAGATATGCTTCTGTGTAGTTTTTATTTGAATATTCCTTTTTCCACTATAGGCCTCTTAGCGCCCTGAATGTCCACTTGTATTTTCTACAGAAAGAGTGTTTCAGAACTGCTCAATCAAAATAAGGTTCAACTCTGTTAGTTGAAAGCACAGAACAGAAAGAAGTTTCACAGATTGCTTCTTGTAGTTTTTGTTTGAAGATATTCCTTTCCACTATAGGCCTCTTAGCGCCATGAATGTCCACTTGCATTTTCTACAGAAAGAGTGTTTCAGAACTGTCAATCAAAATAAGGTTCAACTGTGTTAGTTGAAAGAACAGAAGTAAGAAGTTTCACAGATTGCTTCTGTGTAGTTTTTATTTGAAGTATTCCTTTTTCCACTATAGGCCTCTTAGCGCCCTGAATGTCCACTTGCATTTTCTACAGAAAGGTGTTTCAGAACTGCTCAATCAAATGTAAGGTTCAACTCTGTTAGTTGAATGCACAGAACAGTAAGAAGTTTCACAGATAGCTTCTTTGTAGTTTTTATTTGAACATATACCTTTCCACTATAGGCCTCTTAGCGCCCTGAATGTCACTGCATTTTCTGCAGAAAGAGTGTTTCAGACTTCTCAATAAAACTAAGGTTCAACTCTGTTAGTTGAATGCACAGAACAGTAAGAAGTTTCACAGATTTCTTCTGTGTAGTTTTTATTTGAACATATTCATTTTTCCGCTATAGGCCTCTTAGCGCCCTGAATGTTCACTTGCATTTTCTACAGAAAGAGTGTTTCAGAACTGCTCAATAAAAAATAAGGTTCAACTCTGTTAGTTGAATGCACAGAACAGTAAGAAGTTTCACAGATTGCTTCTGTAGTTTTTATTTGAAAATATTCCTTTTTCCAGTATAGGCCTCTTAGCTCCCTGAATGTCCAATTGCATTTTCTATAGAAAGGTGTTTCAGAACTGCTCAATCAAAAGTAAGGTTCAACTCTGTTAGTGAATGCAAAACAGAAGAAGTTTCACAGAATCTTCTGTGTAGTTTTTATTTGAAAGTATTCCTTTTTCCGCTATAGGCCTCTTAGCGCTCCGAAGGTCCACTTGCATTTTCTACAGAAAGAGTGTTTCAGAACTCCTCAATCAAAAGTAAGGTTCAAGTCATTTAGTTGAATGCACAGAACAGAAAGAAGTTTCACAGATAGATTCTGTGAAGTTTTTATTGAACTTTTTCTTTTTCCACTATAGGCCTCTTAGCGCCTGAATGTCCACTTGTATTTTCTACAGAAAGAGTGTTTCAGAACTGCTCAATCAAAACTAAGGTTCAACTCTGTTAGTTGAATGCACAGAACAGAAGAAGTTTCACAGATTTCTTCTGTGCAGTTTTTATTTGAAATATTCCTTTTCCACTATAGGCCTCTAGCGCCCTGAATGTCCACTTGCATTTTCTACAGAAAGAGTGTTTCAGAACTGCTCAATCAAAATAAGGTTAACTCTGTTAGTTGAATGCACAGAACAGAAAGAAGTTTCACAGAATGCTTCTGTGTAGTTTTATTTGAAGGTATTCTTTTTCCGCTATAGGCCTCTTAGCGCTCCGAAGTCCACTTGCATTTTCTACAGAAAGAGTGTTTCAGAACTGCTCAATCAAAAGTAAGGTTCAACTCTGTTAGTTGAATGCACAGAACAGAAGAAGTTTCACAGATAGCTTCTGTGTAGTTTTTATGAACTTTTTCCTTTTTCCACTATAGGCCTCTTAGCGCCCTGAATGTCCACTTGCATTTTCTACAGAAAGAGTGTTTCAGAACTGCTCAATCAAAATTGAGGTTCAACTCTGTTAGTTGAATGCACAGAACAGTAAGAAGTTTCACAGATTTCTTCTGTGCAGTTTTTATTTGAAAATATTCCTTTTCCACTATAGGCCTCTTAGCGCCCTGAATGTCCACTTGCATTTTCTACAGAAAGAGTGTTTCAGAACTGCTCAATCAAAAGTAAAGTTAAACTCTGTTAGTTGAATGCAATGAACAGAAAGAAG
>NW_022096786.1:0-34906 GCF_006542625.1 Nomascus leucogenys
TGCATGCCAGACAAGGCCAAGCTGGCTCAAAGAGCAACCAGCCACCTCTGCAAGGGTGAGCCAGGAGCAGGTGGACCAGCCAGCCTCCTCAGCTACTCAAGGAAGCTGGGATGGCCAGTTTCCAACGCTGCCTCCTGATGGCTGATGGACCAGAGGCCTTAGGAAAAGCAGATGGCCCTGTGGCCCTACCTTTAGGGTAGAAGTACTGATGTGCCATGTCCGGCAGCAAGTGAGGTTGGTGGCTGGTGCACCGGCTCCTGGCACACCCTTGCAAGGTAACTGGTTGCTCTTGGAGCCAGCTTGGCCTTGCCAGGCATGCAGAAGCCTCAGTGCAACAACTGTGCTACAAATGGAGCCACAGAGAGGAAATGAGCAGCAGGCTCAGGAGCAGGGGGTGCGCTGCCTTTGGGGGCTCCAGTGCACGCCTTGGGTCGTATAGCACTGCGGGCTTCTTGGTTGCCTAGAGGCAGACTACAGGCCGTCTTGAGGAGGACTTCATGTTCAAGTGCAGAAAGCAGCCAGGATTACCATCCAGGGGACTCGGCCTTCTGTAGCCCTGGCCAGACCTTGCAGAGGTGGCTGGTTGCTCTTTGAGCCAGCTTGGCCTCCCTGGCATGCACAGGCCCCAGGTACTAACACGCTGCTCCGAGTGAGCTTTGTCCTGCCTTGGCTGCCACCTAATTGCTGATGGAGCAGAGGCCTTAGGAAAAGCAGATGGCACTGTGGCCCACCTTTATGGTAGAAGAACTGATGTACCATGTCCGGCCGCTAGTGGGTGACTGGTGCACCTGCTCCTGGCACACCCCTGCAGGGGTGGCTGGTTGCTCTTTGAGCCAGCTTGGCCTTGTCCGGCATGCACAAGCCTCAGTGAAACAACTGTGCTACAAATGGAGCCACAGAGAGGAAACCAGCAGCAGGCTCAGGAGCAGGGTGTGCGCTGCCTTTGGGGCTCCAGTCCCTGCCTCGGGTCGTTTGTTACTGCGGGCTTCTTGGTTGCCAAAGGCTGACCACAGGCCGTCTTGAAGGAGGACTTTATGTTCAAGTGCAGAAAGCAGCCGGGATTACCACCCAGGGGACTCAGCCCTTCTGTGGCCCTGGCCAGACTTAGAATTTGTGTCAATGCAGGACAAGCTCACTCGGAGCAGCGTGCTAGTAACCTGGGGCCTGTGCATGCCAGGCAAGGCCAAGCTGGCTCAAAGAGCAACAGCCGCCTCTGCAAGGGTTCACCTGGACCAGTGGGACCAGCCACCAACCTCACCCACTCAAGGAAGCAGGGATGGCCAGGTTACAAACAGCCTGAGTGGCTGCCACCTGAGGGCTGAATGGAGCAGAGGCCTGAGGAAAATCAGATGCACATTTAACTCTTTAAAGGATCTTAAGTCAATTTTTCTGTAAAGCAGGTGGCACCAGTCCATGCCTCAGAGCTCGGTATGGCACTGCAGACCACAGAAGGCTGAGTCCCCTGGGTGGCAATCCTGGCTGCTTTCTGGCACTTGAAACATAAAGTCCTCCTCAAGATGGCCTGTGTTCTGCCCTCTTGGCCCTACCTTTAGGGTAGAAGAACTGATGTACAATGTCCGGCAGCGAGTGAGGATTTGTGCCAAGGCAGGACATGCTCACTCAGCAGTCGTGTTAGTACCTGGGGCCTGTGCATGCCAGACAAGGCCAAGCTGGCTCAAAGAGCAACCAGCCACCTCTGCAAGGGTGAGCCAGGAGCAGGAGGACCAGGCCAGCCTCCTCCAGCTACTCAAGGAAGCTGGGATGGCCAGTTTTCCCAACGCTGCCTCCTGATGGCTGATGGACTAGAGGCCTTAGGAAAAGCAGATGGCCCTGTGGCCCTACCTTTAGGGTAGAAGTACTGATGTGCCATGTCCGGCAGCAAGTGAGGTTGGTGGCTGGTGCACTGGCTCCTGGCACACCCTTGCAAGGTGACTGGTTGCTCTTTGAGCCAGCTTGGCCTTGCCTGGCGTGCAGAAGCCTCAGTGCAACAACTGTGCTACAAATGGAGCCACAGAGAGGAAATGAGCAGCAGGCTCAGGTGCAGGGGGTGCGCTACCTTTGGGGGCTCCAGTGCACGCCTTGGGTCGTATAGCACTGCGGGCTTCTTGGTTGCCTAGAGGCAGACTACAGGCCGTCTTGAGGAGGACTTCATGTTCAAGTGCAGAAAGCAGCCAGGATTACCATCCAGGGGACTCGGCCTTCTGTAGCCCTGGCCAGACCTTGCAGAGGTGGCTGGTTGCTCTTTGAGCCAGCTTGGCCTCCCTGGCATGCACAGGCCCCAGGTACTAACACGCTGCTCCGAGTGAGCTTGTCCTGCCTTGGCTGCCACCTAATTGCTGATGGAGCAGAGCCTTAGGAAAAAGCAGATGGCACTGTGGCCCACCTTTATGGTAGAAGAACTGATGTACCATGTCCGGCCGCTAGTGGGTGACTGGTGCACCTGCCTCCTGGCACACCCCTGCAGAGGGTGGCTGGTTGCTCTTTGAGCCAGCTTGGCCCTTGCCGGCATGCACAAGCCTCAGTGAAACAACTGTGCTACAAATGGAGCCACAGAGAGGAAACCAGCAGCAGGCTCAGGAGCAGGGTGTGCGCTGCCTTTGGGGCTCCAGTCCCATGCCTCGGGTCGTTTGTCACTGCGGGCTTCTTGGTTGCCAAGAGGCGGACCACAGGCCATCTTGAGGAGGACTTTATGTTCAAGTGCAGAAAGCAGCCGGGATTACCCACCCAGGGGACTCAGCCTTCTGTGCCCTGGCCAGACTTAGAATTTGTGTCAATGGAGGACAAGCTCACTCGGAGCAGCGTGTTAGTACCTGGGGCCTGTGTATGCCAGGCAAGGCCAAGCTGGCTCCAAAGAGCAACCAGCCGCCTCTGCAAGGGGTGCACCTGGACCAGTGTGACCAGCCACCAACCTCACCCACTCAAGGAAGCAGGGATGGCCAGGTTACAACAGCCTGAGTGGCTGCCACCTGAGGGCTGATGGAGCAGAGGCCTGAGGAAAACCAGATGGTACATTTAACTCTAATGGATCTTAAGTTAATTTTTCTATAAAGCAGATGGCACCAGTCCATGCCTCAGAGCTCGTATGGCACTGCAGACCACAGAAGGCTGAGTCCCCTGGGTGGCAATCCTGGCTGCTTTCTGCACTTGAACATAAAGTCCTCCTCAAGATGGCCTGTGGTCTGCCTCTTGGCCTTACCTTTAGGGTAGAACAAACTGATGTACCATGTCCGGCAGTAAGTGAGGTTGGTGGCTGGTCCGGCTGCTCCTGGCACACCCTTGCAAACGTGGATGGTTCCTCTTTGAGCCAGCTTGGCCTTGCCTGGCATGCAGAAGCCTCAGTGCAACTACTGTGCTACAAATGGAGCCACAGAGCGGAAATGAGCAGCAGGCTCAGGAGCAGGGTGTGCGCTGCCTTTGGGGCTCCAGTCCGTGCCTCGGTTCATATGGCACTGCAGGCTTCTTTGTTGCCAAGAGGCAGACCACAGGTCTTGGGGAGGACTTTATATTCATGTGCAGAGAGCAGCCGGGATTACCACCCAGTAGATCTGCCTTCTGTGGCCCTGGCCAGACTTAGAATTTGGGTCCAAGGTGGGAGAAGCTTTCTCAGAGTAGCATGTCAGTAGATGGGTCCTTTCCATGCCACGCAAGGCCATGTTGGGCTCAGAGACCAACTAGCCACCTTTGCAAGGGTGCACCTGGGGTCTGCAGGGTGGTGGCTCCTGCTTTGGGCCTCTAAGCCCATATTTTCCTTCTGCACTGCCCTCGCAGAAGTTTCCCAAGGGACTCTGCCTCTGCAGCATGCTTCTGCCTGGAAACGGGGAGGTGGTTTTGCAGGGTGGAAGCCTTCACCAGTGGTTAAGCATCGTCTTCTTGATGCTGACCTCATGATAGTGAGTTCTCATGAGATTTGCTTGTATAACAGGGTGTGGCACCTCTTTCCTTTGTCTGTCTTGCTCGTTCTCCTGCTGTATGAAACATCTCCTTGACCCTTGGCCTTCTAGTATAATTGGGAGGCACCTGAGTCCTCCCAGAAGCAGAAGCCACTATGCTTCCTTTCCAGCCTGCAGAACCATGAGCCAATGAAACCTGTTTTCTTTTTGATCATACAGAAAGTTAGTACTGTGAAGTCGAGCTATGAAATGCCTTCAAGGCCTTTTCCCCATTGTCTTGGCAAGCGGCACTCAGCTTCTTTTCATGCAAATATCTGAAGCCTGTGTGAATTTTTTCCCTGAAAATGGACTTTTCTTCTTTTACCACATTGCCAGGCTGTGGCACAGATAGCTGACAATGTAGAAGCAGTTTCAGAAGTGGGAAAAAGACAGAGGTTGGGAGAGTTGGGAAAGCTTAAAAGACAGCAAGATGAGGAAAAGCTTGGACCACTGTAGAGAAGTGTTATATACTTGTGATCAGAAGGCTGACAGAAGGATGGACAGTGAAGGCCAGACTTAAAAGTTCTCAGAGGAAAATCAGGAATTTCCTGTGAATAGGAGCCAAAGTTACATTTGATTGGCCCAACAGAGGCTGCACAGTGACCCTGCCCTGGAGATCTGTGAAACGATGAACTTGGGGGGATGATTTAGGATGTATCTTGTGGAATGAACATCTAGGCAGCATAGCTCAAGAGGTGGCCCGTCTGCATCGAACAGCCTGTGTTATTATGTATGACCTAAGAAATGACCTCAAGTTGGAACTTCTATTTAAATGAGAAGCAGAGCTCAAAAGTTTGGAAAATTTGCAGCCTAGTCAAGTGGTCAAAAAGAAAAGCTGATTTTCAGGGGGGAAATTCAATAAGGCTTAGAGTATTTGCACAAAAAGGAGCTTAGTGCAAGTATCCAAGAGAAAGGGTAAAAGGCTTTGAAAGCATTTCAGAGACCTTTGCAGTAGCCCTTGCTGTCACAGGCCCTGGGTTCTAGCAGAGAAGAATGGTTTCCTGGGCCAGCTCCATGGCCCTGCTGCTGTGTGCATCCTCAGGACACTGCTGCCAGCATCCCTGCAGCCCCAGCTCCAGCCATGGCTGAATGAGGCACAGGTACATCTTGGGCCACTGCTTCAGAGGTGGCTCCAAAGCCTTGATGGCTTCCACATAGTGTTAAGCCAGCAGGTGCACAGAGCAAGAGACTAGAGGCTTGGGAGACTCTGTCTGGACTCCAGAGGATGTACAGAAAAGCCTGGGTGTCCAGGCAGTAGCCTTTCCAAGAGGCTTATGGAAAACTCTACTGGGCAGCAAAGAAGGGACATGTAGGGTTGAAGCCCCCTCAGAGGGAGGCTCCATTCTCCAAACCCCAGATTCATAGATCCAACAACAGCTTGCACCCTCAGTGTGGAAAAGCTGCAGGCATTCAACAACAGCCCTGTCCATGAGAGGCAGCTGTGGGTGCTGAATGCTGCAAAGCCACAGGTGCAGATCTGCCCAAGGCCTTGGGAGCCCAGCCCTCACAGCCCTGTGCCATGGATGTGGGACAAGAATTCAAAAAGGATGGTTTTGGAGCTGTCGGATTGAATGACTGGCCTGCTGGGTTTTGGATGTTCATGTATCCTGTGAGTCCCATCTGTGTTTTGTTTTTCTTTGTGGCAATTTTTTTTTTCTATTGGCTGGGAATGCTTACCCATTGCCTGTACAATCATTGTGCCTTGGAAGTAGTTAACTTGCTTTATAATTCAGAAACTCAGGGGCAGATAGGACTGTAGCCTTGTCTCCGTTGAGACTTTGGGCTTTGGACATTTGATAAATGCTGGAATTATTTAAGATTTGGGGGACTGTAGGGAAGGTATCATTGTATTTTGCAATGTGAGAAAGATAGGAGATTTGGGGGACCAGGGACAGAATAATATGATTTGCCTCTGTGTCCCTACCAAAACTCATGTGGAATTGTAATGGGAAAAGTTAAAGGTGGGGACTGGTGGAAGGTGATTTAATCATGGTGGAGAGTGGAATTTGGAAGGTAGGGGTGGTGGGGAGCATGGGGGGCGATTGTGTTGGGGTTGCGGGGAAAGGCAGAGGTGGGGGGCAGATTCTTCACAAATGGTTAAACACCATCTTTTTAATGCTGTCCTTCTGGTAGTGAGTTTGCTTCATGATTTAGGAGCTTTGAGATTGGATGAATACTGGCCTGCTGGGTTTTGGATGTGCATTGGGCCTGTGGTCCCATTTGTGTTATTTTTCTGGGAAATTTCTTCCCCTTTGGAGTGAGAAAGCTTACCCAATGCCTGTACCATCATCGTACCTTTAAAGAACTCCATTTTAAGTTCAGGGACTCATAGGCAGAAGAGACTGTAGCCTTGTATCAGATAAGACTTTGAACTTTTTACATTTGAGTTAATGTTGGAATGAGTTAAGGCTTTTGGAAACATTTGAAAAGGCATGACTGGCATTTTACTCTGTGAGAATGACATGAGATTTGGGGGAGGGGGTCAAGGTCAGAATAATATGGTTTGGCTGTATTTCCCTAGAAAAACTCATGTGGAATTGCAATCCTGAATGTTGGAGGTGGAGCCTGGTGGGAGGTGATCTAATCATGGATGGGAGGTGGGTGGGGTTGGAGGGAAAAAGGGGTGGGTAGGGTGGTGAGGAGTAAGCTGGCTGTAGGGTGGTGGGAGAGTGGGGGTACTAGGAAGGAGGAGTAGCCTGCTGCAGAAGCAGAGGCTCTTGGAAAACCTCTACTAGGACAGTGCACCTGTGGCTTTGCAGGGTGTAGCCCCCATGGCTGCTCTCATGGGCTGGGCTGGTGTTGAGTGCTGGTAGCTTTTCCATACTGAAGGTGCAAGCTGTTGATGGGTCTATGAATCTGGGGTCTGGAGGATGGTGGCCTCCTGCATAGGGGATCCAAGCCCATACTTTTCTCTGCAGGCCATAGTAGAGGTTTTCCAGGAGGCTCAGGCTCTGCCTCAGGCTTCTGCCTGGAAACAGTAGGGGGTGGAGGTGGGTTGGGGCGGATCCTTCACCAATGATTAAGCACCATCTTCTTGATGCTGACCTCGTGATAGTGAGTTCTCATGAACTTCCTCATAGTGTTAAGCCACTGGTTGGACGGAGCATGAGACTAGAGGCTTGGGATCCTCTGTATAGATTTTGGAGGACGTATGGAAATGTCTGGGTGTCCAGGCAAAAGCCTTGCAAAAAGGCAGAACCTCATAAGTAACCTCTACTAGGGCAGTGCAGAAGGAAAATATGGGGTTGGAGCCCCCACACTGGAGGCCACCATCATGAAGACCGCAGATTAATAGACCCCGCAACAGCTTGTACTGTCAGTGGGGAAAAGCTACAGACACTCAACACCAGCCCAGCCCATGAAGACAGCCGTGAGGCATGAACCCTGCAAAGCCACAGGCGCAGAGCTGCCCAAGGACTTGGGAGCCCAGCCCTTACATCCCTGTGCCCTGGATGTGGGACAAGATTTCAAAAAGGGTAATTTTGGAGCTGTAGGATTGAATGACTGGCCTTCTGGGTTTGGAGTTTCATGGGGCCTGTAAGTCCTTTCTGCGTTTTGTTCTTTCTGACAAAATTATTCCTTTTGGCTGGGAATGCTTACCCAGTGCCTGTATAAGCATTGTACCTTGGAAGTAGTTAACTTCCTTTATATTTCAGAGGCTCATGAGCCTAAAGGTCTGCAGCCTTGTGTTACTTGAGACTTTAAGCTTTGAACATTTGTATAAATGATGAAATGATACAAGACTTTGGGGGACTGTAGGGAAGCTATCTTTGTAGTTTGCAATGTGAGAAGGACATGAGATTTGGGGAGCCAGGGACAGAATAACAAAATTTAGCCCTGTGTCCCTACCAAAATTCTTGTGGAATTTTAATGGGGAATGTGAAAGCTGGGGCCTGCTGGAAGGTGATTTAATCATGGTGGAGAGTGGGAGTTGGAAGGTGAGAGATAAGGAGAATGGGGAGATTATGTTGGGGGTGAGGGGTGAAAAGTGATGGTGGCGGGTGGATCCTTCACAAATGATTAGATATAATCTCCTTATTTCTGTCCTTATGATGCTGAGTTCTCTTCATGATTTTGGAGCAGTGAGATTGAATGGATACTGGCCTCCTGGGCTTTGGACTTGCATTGGGCCTGTGGTCCCATCTGTGTTATTTTGCTGGGAAATTTCTTCCCTTTGGACTGAGAAAGCTTACCCAATGGTTGTACCATCATTGTATCTTGAAAGAAAAGAACACCCTTTTAAATTCAGGGACTCATAGGCAAAAGGGACTGTAGGCCTGTCTCAGATGAGACGTTGAACCTTTTACATTTGAGTTAATGCTGGAATGAGTTAAGACTTTTGGCAACTTTTGAAAAGGTATGATTGTATTTTGCTCTGTGACAATGACATGAGATTCAGAGGGGTTAGGGTCAGAATAATATAGTTTGGCTGTGTTTCCCTACAAAAAACTCATGGGAATTGTAATCTTGAATGTTGGAGATGGGGCCTGGTGGAAGGTGATTTAACGATGGATGGGAGGGGGTTGGGGTTGGAAGGAAAAAAAGTGGGTAGTATTGGGAGGAGTGGGTTGTCAGTAGGGTGGTGAGAGGATGGTGGGTATTAGGATGGGGGAGTAGACTGCTACAGAGTCACATCCTCATGGAAAACCTCTACTAGGGCAGTGCTCCTGTGGCTTTGCAGGCTTTAGCCCCCATGGCTGCTCTCATGGGCTGGGCTGGTGTTGAGTGCTTTTCCATACTGAGGGTGCGGGCTGTTGGTGGCTTATGAATCTGGGGTCTGGAGGATGGTGGCTCCTGTATGGGGGCTCCAAGCCCATATTTCCCTTCTGCACTGCCATAGTAGAAGTTTCCCAAGAGGTTCTGCCTCTGCAGGAGGCTTCTGCCTGGAAACAGTGGGCGGTGGTGTGTGTGGTGGATCCTTCACCAGTGGTTAATCTTCTTTGATGCTGATCTCCTGATAGTGAGTTCTCATGTGATCTGGTTGTATAACGGGCTGTGGCATCTCTTTTCTCTCTCTGTCTTGCTCCTATTTCTAACATATGAAACATTTCATTTCCGCTTGGCCTTCTGGTGTGGTTAGGAGGGGCCTGATCAGTGTGGGCCTGCTCAGTGGACCTAGTCAGTTGGGACTTGGTCAGTGAGGCCTGTTTAGTGGGAGCCTGGCCAGCAGGGGTCTGCTTAGAGCGGGTCTCATTAGGGGGAGCTAATAGTGGGGTTTTGGCGAGTGGGGACCTATTGGCAGCCAGTTGTTTGGTGTCTGGTCAGTGCAAACCTGGGCTGTGGGGCTTGACTGGTGGTGACCTGGTCAGCTGGGCTTAGTTTAGTGGTGGCCTGGTCAGCGTGGGCTGGGTCACTGGTGACCAGGTCAAGGGGTGCTATTCAGTGGAGGACTGGTCACATGGGACCTAGTCAGCAGGGCCTGGTGGGTGTGTCCTCATCATTGAGGCCCTTGTCTGTGGGGCCCTGATCAGGGCAGCCTGGTCAGTGGAACTTAATCAGTGGGGACCTGGTCAGAGAGGACTTGGTCAGTGGTGGCTTTTGTATCACTGGTCTATGGGGTGACTTCGTCAGCGGGGACCTGAGCAGTCGGTGCCTGTTCAGTGGGGCCTACTCACTAGGGTCCCAGTCAGAGGCATCTGGTCACCTCAGGCCTGGTTAGTAGGGGCCTGATCAGTAGCAGCCTGTTTCCTGGAGGCCTGGTCAGTGGGGCCTCATCTGTGGGGCCGGGCATTGGAGTCATGATCGGTGGAAGCTGATCAGTGAGGCCTTGTCAGTAAGGACCTAGTCAGTGAGGCCTTGTCAGTAAGGACCTAGTCAGTGAGGCCTTGTCAGTAAGGCCCTAGTCAGTGAGGCCTTGGTAATAAGGTCCTGGTCAGTGAGGCCTTGTTAATAAGGACCTGGTCCATGAGGCCTTGTCAGGGAGGCCTGGTCTGTAAGGTCCTGTTCAGTGAGGCCTTGTCCGTGAGACCTTGTCAGTAAGGTCCTGGTCAGTGGAGTCATGGTCATTGTGGGCCTGGTTAGTGGGTCCTGGTGATGGGGGTCTAATCAGTGAGGGTGTGGTCAGGAAAGACCTGATGTGTGGGGTCTGGGCAGCAGGAACCTGGTCAGTGGGGACTGCTGAGCGCTGCTTGGAGAAGCCAGGTGCATTGCGTGTTATCGAGGGCCCTGTGGACAGCTGGGATGGCCCAGTGGTGCCCAACGGCCCAGTCAAAAGTGGACAAAGCAGGTTTTTGGATGGACCTGGGAGATCTTGCTCAGAGATTCTGACAGGACAAAGGTAAAGAAAGGGCCAGAGTGGCTGGAGAGATGGTCACAGTCTATGGGCTGCACAGGATGGAGGAAGCCAGGGAACAGGCAGGGTGGGCAGTGGGGTGCAGGGAGAGGCAGGTGCATGGTGGGACATCAGACCCTGTGAGGGCTGTGAGGGTGTCAGGTGGGGTGGGCTCCAGGTGCACCTCAGTGCGCTGGGTGGATCTCACCCCAGGCTCCCTGGACCCCAGCCAGGTGATGTGGTCACTCCCTGGGGGACTGCTCTCAGGCCCCGGCTACCCACGCTGGGCAGTGCTGTCCCATCTCAGGACTGGACTTTCTCAGATCCTGTAGAGGGCACAGCCTCCACCCAGGAGGGGCAGCCCCATGGTGCAGCCTGAGCTCTCCATGGGCCTGGGGCACCCCCTGCCAGCCTTGTGTTCCCTCTTCTCCCAGGTCCCACTTTTCCAGTGTCAGCCAGCAGGGAGGCCCTGTCCTCCCTTCCCCATGTGTCTCCTGGGCTGAAACTTGTGGCAGATTGGGACAGGGATGGTGCTTCCCTCAGGCCCATTTGGGGAGGGGACTGGCTCCCGGCCTGGTGCAGGTCCTCAGCTCTGCCTTGATTGGCTTAGAGTGAGATGGATCAGTCAGTGCCTTGAAGCTGAAGATAAGAGACTGTCCCTGCTGTTGGAGGCTGGTCTAGGGATGGAGGACTTAACAGGTCCTCCCAGGCTGTCAGGCCTGGGCAGCACTGTCTTGTCTTAGGACTCAGGAAGTCCAGTCCTGGGATGAGACAGTGCTGCCCAGGATGAGTGGCTGGGACCTGACAGCAGTCCCCCAGAGAGTGACCACGTCACACATCCAGGGTCCAGGGAGCCTGGCCTGAGACATGCCCAGTGCACTGAAGGTGCACCTGGAGCCCACTCCACCTGATGCCTCCACAGCCCTCGCAGGGTCTGACCTCCCAGCATGCACCTCCCTCTCCCTGCACCCCAGCTGTCCACCCTACCTGTTCCCTGACTTCCTCCATCCTGTCCAGCAGGATGGGATGGACAGGGGGACAGCCTGTGTGCACATTCCGTGGCGAGTGGGAGTGACACACCATCTCTGGGAGGCACCATGGTTCCTGCCAAACCCGACCCCAGGACTCTGTCCTTGAGGTGGTCTTACCAAACCCCAAACCCAGAACTGTGGTTGTGGCTCAGGGGTCAGCCCCTGCTAGTGCCAGGACACTACTGGGAGGCTGGGACCTGACCAAAGCCCATGGTGTCTCTGGCCTGAGGACAAGGTGTCTTGGGACCATAAGGCCAGGCCACCAATGGCCATTGGGTCATAGGGGCTCAGCCCCAATGTTTGTCCTTCCCTGGCTCCTTCTGGTTCAGTCCCATCGGGGCCCTGGAGCCCAAGACTCAGCATCCAAGGTCCCCTCCAGGAATCCTGGCAGCTCAGCATACTTTATCATGTTTCATCTCAGAGCAAAAATGTAAAATTGGATGCACAGAAAAATGACTCAAAGTGCTTAACGACTAGAAGAAATCTAGGAGCAGCAAGAAGGTAATGTGGAGAGGGAGGGACCTCCATGACCGTTGTCTGCAGAGCCAGGGGTACAGGCACCCAGTGCTGTGGCCTGGCACCACCTGCCTCTCAGAGGGTGGGTGGCACACTGTCCTTACCCAGAGGACAGTAGGCCTGGTCACCAGCTTTTCTACCTGTCCCTGTAAGCATCACATTGCTGGAGGAAAATTTCATGCCAGAGCTTGGACCATCCCTAGCTCGGGGGTTAGGGGTTGTCCCTTGGTGACCTAAATGAAAACATAGGCCCAGAACAGAGTTCCTGATGCTGGGCACTCATCCATTCTTTGAATCGTGGGAGGGGAGGCCTGGTACTAGGTATAGCTAACCTCTTTGAGGAACCACAGAGCCCAAGGCTGGAAACCTCCAGAATCCTCCACCCGCCGATCCTCCCTGGGGACCCCTGTGGCCTGTCTCACCGAGCACTCTTTCTTGTAGATGTCTGGGTTGCTCTACAAGGGAGTCCCCTTTCAGGTGTGGTGCTGGGCATGGTCACTCCTGCTGGGTGTCTAGATGGTGGAAACCAAGGACCTAGGGAAATACCACGTACAGCCTTTCCACGCTGATTCAGAGCAGGACAAACAGGCCAGGCGGTGTCAGGAGCCCAGGTCTCCAGCTGGAGGGAACATCAACCCTGCAGTGGGAGCAGGGGCCCTTTGCACATCCTAGGCACAGATGGTAATGTAGACACCACAGGTAAGCTGGGCTTGGTACTACCCCTCCCCAGATTCAGAAAGAAGCCAAACAAGGAGCTTTGCGCAGAATGAAACCTCCTTTCCTCCCAGAAGCACTGCTGACTGGTGGTTGCCATTTGTGGCAGTAAGTCTTTGTTTGTTTTGAGGTTGGGCTGGTTTCCCCTCTTGGCCCTGCCCTACAGATCATAAAGGAGAACAGCAAGAGGTCCCCAGCAAACATCCACAGATGGCCTTGGAAATAAGTCACCTTCTGAGAAACATGTCATGTTCTGGGAGGGATAAGGCATCAAGTAAGGCCTATGGGGTTGGAGGATCCCTGGGCAGGTGAGGCAATCCTTGGGATCTTCCCATGGGAATAGGGAGGTCCTGAGGCAGAGTCGGGGGTTCCACAGGAGGAGTCACAGAGCTACCAAGGGCTCTCCTGTGCCAGGAAGCAGTCAACACCATGGACTGAACACCTGCTGGGCTCCAAGCCCTGATCCAGGCTGGGGCATGTGGGGCCAGGAGGCAGCTCAGAGTGGGAGGCAGAGAGAAGTGTGCTCAGAGGGCACCCATTTCTGGGTATAATGTGGTACAGAGATTTTGGCTAGGAAGAGCTTCCAGAGTTTCATGTGTTATGGAGCTGCTTCCTCTCCCCAGCGTCACCCTGCAGGAATGCCAGTGAATATATTGCCGACATCTAGGAGCTCAGTGCCCTCTTAGTGTAACGGCATCAGCAGATCTGCCTGTGCTTGGGCTTCTGTACTACCCATTCCTGAGGGGCGATGCTTCTACAGGGCCTGTGACTTGGTGCACAACTTCAGGCACCATCATCCTGCAGCAGTGCCCACCCTCACCAGCCAGGGTGTTGATGATTTCCTCAAGGCCAAGGCCACGTTCAAGGCTTCGGACTTCATTGATGCACTTGTGCTGAGCAAGGTGGGCTTCTCCGGGATCTTAATTCAGGAGGTAGAATGGAGCTTGAGATCAAGTGTCTGATCAAGGAACTTGAACTTGATCTGGAGGGCTCTGGGGAGCCATGGAAGGTGCTGGATAAAGGAGTGACAGTCAGCTGTGTTTTAGAGATGACTGTAGGAGGCTGCCTGGAAGGAGTGAACAAGAGCCAGGAGACCAGGAAGGGAGCTTGTGGGGCAGGTCTGGAGATGGCAAGGGAGGGATCCTGCTTGGATGAAAGGTCTTCAGGAACTGTCTCAGTTTACACACAGGTGCCCTCAGAGCTAGCATGTTCAGAGTCTTGCCTCCAGGATGAAAATGGGAAGGAGTTGTCAGACGAGGACATATAAATGGAGGCTGGCATATTCATGAGTGCTGGTGGTGGTCCCGGTGCGGGACTACTGTGGGAACAGGGGTCTCTCCATCCAGGGACATGATGGATGGACCCTACATCACTCCATTCTGCCCTTCCTTTCCCTCCTCCCATTCTCCCGAAAGCCTCAGTGTATGGGCGCTGTTCATCCTCTGGTGCTGAAGCAGCCAAGAGACACAAGCCTGCCTGGCTGCCTCTTAGGATATGACAGCAGAGCCAGTGGCCTCTACTGGATCCTGTACAACCTCACGAAACACTCAGACATCGGGAGTGCTGCCAGCCCATGATGAAAGAGTCCTAATCCTGAAGACATTGAATGGTGGGTGCAGGGCCTCATGGCCTGTTCCCCAGCCCCCTCATTGGCTCTGCTCCAGTTGGTGAAGGGGGAAAATGCTTTTGTCAATTCTGCCATGATTGCCTAGCAAGAAAAAGAGCAGAAACCAGAAGCAGTAAAATCAGTTAGTAAAATCAGTTTTCGTTTCTGAAATACATTTCTGCCATCTGTAAATTGAGGGGAATTCCTTCTACCCCACGAGGCTGCTTGGAGAATGACTGACAGTGTATGTAGCGCAGGTGCCAGCCAGCAGGCATTTGGTGTCCAGACCACTCTTCCACCTTGATTTTCTTCCTATATTTGCATTTTGTTCCCAAGACCCTCACTCCCCTTAAATTTGCTTTTCTCTCTGATTCCCACCTTATCTTCTATCCATGGATTCACCAGGATTAAGTGGGTAACAGTCATCTATGCATGTATGTGTATGTATGTATGTTCTCTGTTGGTGTTGGAGTATGGTGTGTGTGTGTGAGACAGAGTGTGTGTGTGTGTGTGTGTGTGTGTGAGAGAGAGAGTGTGTGTGTGTGTGTGTGTGTATGTGTGTGTGTTGGGGTCACTGAGGGACTGAAACTCTACACACCAGGCTGTGGTCCTGCTCACTGCTGGAGGCGCTGTCAGGGCCCTTGCCATTGACCCTCCAGGTCTCATTCTTGCAGTGCAGGCAGGGCATTCTGGAGGAATCATGCCCTTGGAAGAAGCCCTGAGGAGTGACTGGTGTGTATTGGTGGATAAATACCCCAACTCCCTTGCTCTGGGTGGGATGACTCTGAGGCACATGTTCTATGCTGTCTCTCAGAGGTACCCGGCAGGGCTGAGTCCTGGCTGCCCACAGTGAAACTTTCTTGATGAAGGTCCCTTTAACTGCTACATTCCATTCCTGTCTCAGTTCCCACTCCTCTACTGGTGTTGCCTGCAATTAGTATCCTAAGGAAGAACTGGCAGTAGAATTGCTGTCCTAGAGTCATCTCCAGATAAAATTTTTATACTTGAATCTTTGCCTCAGGATCTACTTCCAGGAAACGTAAACTAAGACACATATTTTTCTTTCAGCTCCTCCAATCTTCATAGACCTGTCATTGTGCTGTTTTTACCAAAAAGGATCATGAGGATCAGAGAGGAAAAGTCACTTGCCCAAAGTCACACAGCTCAACAGTGGTGCAGTTCAACTTTGACCGTGGGCTGTCTGGCCCCAAGGTGTATGCTTGCTGTTACAGTCTCCCAAGAGACTCCTTTCTTATCAGGCTCAAGTGAATGAAAGGAGGATGTTAAAGGTAGGGTCTCTGAGGCCTGTGCCAGAGGAACCCCAGCTCATGGCTTGTGCCTGTGTTCTCATTCTCATCTCAGTAAGAGTAAAGTTTATTGAGTTTATTGAATTTAAGTATCTTTAGTGAGATCATATATTATTAGTAAGAACTGGGACCAAACATTTTCTGACTCTAAAAGAGATATTTCACAGCAACAGATATATACCTATAATTATACAGACACGCATACACATATTTTCTTTACTGCTCATAAAAAATAGTCTTTATTAGAATGTGGGATGTATAAATGTAAGAGAATTTTCATGTTAAAACTGACAGATACATTTTTAAATGTCTTAAAAGAAATTTAATTATTTTTCTTTTAGAATTTTCCATTTTTAATGCTATTTTTATAAGAAACTATATAACTTTATTGATAATACATACAGTAACCCTTTGTTCTTCACATTGAAAATACAGTGTATTTTGCAAATAACTAAAGCCTAACTTTGTATTAAAATTTTAAATTTTCAATCTTTTTATTATTATTATACTTTAAGTTCTGGGACACATGTGGAGAACATGCAGGTTTGTTACGTAGGTATACACATGACATGGTAGTTTGCTGCACCCATCAGCCTCTCATCTACATTAGGTGCTCATCTACATTCAGTGCTACATTAGGATGTGGAGAAATAGGAACGCTTTTACACTGTTGGTGGGAGTGTAAATTAGTTCAACCATTGTGGAAGACAGTGTAGTGATTCCTCAAGGATCCAGAACCAGAAATACAATTTGACCCAGCAATCCCATTACTGGGTATATACCCAAAGGATTATAAATCATTCTCCTATAAAGACACATGCACACATATGTTTTTTGCAGCACTCTTCCCAATAGTAAAGACTTGGAACCAACCCAAATCCCCATCAGTGATAGACTGGATAAAGAAAATGTGGCACAAATACACCATAGAATACTCTTCAGCCATAAAAAAGGATGAATTCATGTCCTTTGCAGGAACATAGATAAAGCTGGAAGCCATCATCCTCAGCAAACGAACACAGAAACAGAAAACCAAACACCGCATGTTCTCACTCATAAGTGGGAGTTGAACAATGAGAACAAATGGACACAGGGAGGGGAACATCACATAGTGGAGCCTGTCAGTGGGTGGGGGGCTAGGGGAGCGGGGGAGGGATAGCATTAGGGGGTTTAATAATTTTAAAATTCAATTCTGTTGAAATGTTTACTCCAAGAAGCAATGTGTTTTTGAAAGCTAATCCTGATATATTCAAATCTTAATGACTTAAGTTGATGGAGTGGACTTCTTTTAAATTAGTGATTCCCTAACTTACCTGACTGTTGGAATTTCCAGGTCATACTGAAAATACAGATTGTCCAGACTCTTACCTCTGCAGATGTATTTCGTGGTTCTAAAATGGCACCCAGGAGTCTGGATTTTTCCCAGAGGCCCTGTGTAATTCACACTGATAACCAGGCAAGTTTGGGAAATAGTGCCTTAAGGAGATTTTTCATTAAGCAGTCTGCATTTGAAATGAGGATCATTTATCTTCTAATACCCCATGCTTCCTCTTTCTCCTGCTCTCTTTGTCTCCTGTTGTCTTTCAGTTCCTAGAAGCTTTAATTGAATGAAAGTTCCTAGTAGATCTGTACCTACTAAAAACCACACTTCTGAAGCTACGTGGCCACAAGAAGACACAGCTAGTCTGCCATGTAAAAAAGGAAAGATGACGTGTGCCCTGAGGGTGCAAGGGTGAGAGGCAGGGGAATGGAGACCCCCACAGCCAGCAGCAGTGGCCCTCATCACAGCCCTCCGGGAGATATGAAAGGAGGTCAGACATTGGACAGTAGTCTTGCCTTCCTGCTATAGAACACATTGTTAACACTGAAAAATATGATCTGTTCTAGGGGAATGATGAAAGGCTGACTCTAGCACTTGTGCTTTTTTTTTTTGTTTGAGATTGGGTCTTGCTCTTGTTGCCCAGACTGGAGTGCAATGCATGATCTCAGCTCACTGCAACCTCTGCCTCCTGGGTTCAAGCAATTCTCCTGCCTCAGCCTCCCAAGTAGCTGGGATTACAGGCGCCCTGCAACCATGCCTGGCTAATTTTTATATTTTTAGTAAGATGGGATTTTGCCATGTTGGCCAGACTGGTGTCCAACTCCTGACCTCTGCCAAAGTGTTGGGATTACAGGCATAAGCCATTGTGCCCGGCCTGTGCTTTTAATTTCATCATGGCACAGCTTCAAAATGATATCTAAGTAGCTGGCATAAAAATGGAAAATTCTGTGTACTTTGATATTAGCAGGCTTCAGATACAAACCAGAATATGATTAAATTGTTTTCTTAACCAAACTGAATAATTTTCACATTGGCAGGCCATTGGCAGGCCATTCAGCATCTGGCTCATGTTTGGGCCAGGCTGGGTGCCTCATAAAAGTCTGGAGGGAAATACGGAGGCCAATTCTCCATAAGCATTAGGCTCAGAAATATCCTGCTTCCCAGTGAAAAGTTTAAGTTGACTTTCACGCCACCTTCATCAAACCAAGGTTGGTCAACACTTTTCACCACTGCCACTGGACACTTTGACTTCCAATTTTGCTACCTGCTCTACAAAGATACCCCCTTCCTTCCCTTCCTGCATTCTCCCTACAACCTTGTTTTTTTTTTTTTTTTTTGAGTACATCCACTCTGTCTCATCATTGTCCATCTCTGCTTCCCAAAACCTTATATACTACAGAAAGTGGCCAATCAAGATTACCATGTGGAAGAGCATCCATTTACTGAATAAGGCAGCGGCTCCTGGGGGCAGAAAAGAGATTAGACACAGAGATAAAAATCATAATCCCTGCTCTCCTGGACTCACTGTCCAGTAGGGAGACAGACACATGAACAAATACAACTTGATAACTACAACAGTCAAGTGAATGATATAATTTAGACTGGAGAAAGAGAGAGCAAATGTTATCATAAGACAGTGTGTCCACTACTTACTCTCTAACAGATTTCCTCACAAACCACTAGGCTTGCCAACTTGTTGAATAAGAAAATTGGAGGGTCGGGGGAGGGGAAGTACTTATGCTTCTTAGTATTTCATTCCATAAATACATAAATAATGAAACTATTAATGATATATTCATGTTGATTCAGTTAGTTTGAAACCAAAATTGATAGTAATCTTTAGAAGAAATTGTTTATGTGTCTATGCATGTACATACATAGACATACATACTACTTTCTGAAATTTTCAATGACTTTATGCTTCTTCTGAAGCTATTCGAGTTTAGAATTTGAGACCCATGAGTCAAAACATCTTCTTGAGTATACTGAAGAACATTTAGATTAATTTCAGACACGTATTTTGGTTTATATAGTGTTTTTTATCCATAGTAACTTATTTACTGTTTAAAAACGTATTGAGAACAAACAACAGCAGCAACCCTGAATTGAGTAAAGTCCTGAGAAGGGCTTTGCCCAAACATTGCATGTGCATGTTTACACTAATCTCCTGTCTGAACCTAGGAAGTGGCTGAATGAGCTAGCAGATGGTCCGTCTGGCTATATTATAAATAATAATTTATTTTTGTTTTATTCATTCATTCATTCATTCATTCATTTTGAGACGGGGTCTCTCTCTGTCACCCGGGCTGGAGTATGGTGACACGATTATGGTTCACTGCAGCCTTCAACTCCCAGGCTCAAGCAATCCTCCTGCCTCAGCCTCCTGAGTAGCTGGGACTACAGGTGCACACCACCATGCCCAGCTAATTTTTAAAACTTTTTTTGTAGAGACTGGGTCTTATTATGTTGCCCAGGCTGGTCTCAAACTCCTGGACTCAAGTGATCCTCCTTCCTTGGCCTCTCAAAGTGCTGGGATTACAGGTTTGAGCTACCACATGTAGCCAGAAATGACATTTTAAAACCAACTATTAGGTACGCAGATATATGATGCTGTCCGATTGTTTTATTTAAAAATAGGAGTGCCTT
Source organism: Nomascus leucogenys (assembly GCF_006542625.1). Taxonomy (NCBI): domain Eukaryota; kingdom Metazoa; phylum Chordata; class Mammalia; order Primates; family Hylobatidae; genus Nomascus; species Nomascus leucogenys. Next base: position 19,342 of record NW_022096786.1, read on the forward strand.
AGGTTTATTGGCTCATTTTGTTTTATCAAAGAGCTTAAATGCAGTTGTGAATTTTTTGTTTACCCTCATAATAACCTGAGAATTTAGGATGAATATAATTATTGCCATTTTCACAAGTAAAATTGGAACGAGAATATAAACAGTGGAATACAGGTGTAGCTAAGAGTAGCAGAGGTAAGCCAACTATAGAATATTAAAATTTCTTCCATGTGTGTTGTTAGAAATCTATAAAACCAAAATTTTTTCATGCCTGTAATCCCAGCACTCGGGGAGCCCAAGGCGGGCAGATTACCTGAGGTGAGGAGTTCGAGACTAGCCTGGCCAACATGGTGAAACCCCGTCTCTACTAAAAGTACAAAAATTAGCCAGGTGTGGTGGTGGGCACCTGAAATCCCAGCTACTCAGGAGGCTGAGGCAGGAGAATTGCTTGAACCCGGGAAGTGGAGATTATAGTGAGCCAAGATTGTGCCACTGCACTCCAGCCTGGGCGACAAGAGTAAGACTTCATTTCAAAACAGCAACAACAACAACAACAACAAACAACAAGAACAACAACACCAAAACCCAACATTTTCTAGTACAAGCAAACTCACTAAGCTTTGTAAGGCTCCCATCCCTCCAAGTATTATCCTTTCTGCGTACCCCAGCATTAATGACAGCAACTGGTACTAGCCATGTGACATACAATCCCAGTACATTTTTGGGCTCTGATGTTTTCTAGGAATTTTTTTCTTTACAGACTTACTGAAATTAAGCTCTATTCCCTCAAGACCTGGTTTTCATAAACTATATTTTGCAGTTGAGGGAAAATGGTCTTAGGTCAGTCAATCCACTGTTGACACAGAAATGAAATGAGGTAAGGTAGGATTATTGTTAAGGCTGAGAGGTGTATGAATCATCCTACACTCTTTCACAGCCTCCACGTGACCATATAATTAAAATATCCTTGATATTTCTATGTAGTTTAAGTTGTTTTTAATTCTAGAACCCCTCAGTCTTTTTCTATTCAACTTAAATGAAAAGGCATTTGAGTATCCAGAACACACTCAGCACTCAGAAGCAAAGGAAGAAAAATGGAAACATAATGGTCAGTGCCCATGTTCTACCCCAGGATCAAATGAGGCATTAATACTGGGAGTTGTGATTCTGAATAAGTCTTAACCTCGTACACATCTTAGTTGTTCAAACATTTGTCATGTCAGCAAGGTGGTAACAGTGAAGATTTTCTACAATCAAAATAGTATCGTTATGTTCTGTTGTATAAAATAGAAATAAATGTACCACATTGATCAGAAAAATCACCGTAGCCTATTCCGACAGCTTAATTTTTAACAATGTAACCACATAGATCTGTCAGCTAGAATAAATGTTGCATATTTAATTGACAATAATTTTTTTGCTGTCTCAGAGAGGTGTAGATAGATTTTGGGGCTATCAAATGGTGCTGACTTTTTCTTTTCTTTGAGATGGGGTCTTGCTCTGTCACCAGGCTGGAGTGCAGTGGCAAGATCTCAGCTTACTGCAACCTCTGCTCCCTGGTTTAAGTTATTCTCCTGCCTCAGCCTCCTGAATAGCTGGGATTACAGGCGCACGCCACCATGCCCAACTAATTTTTGTATTTTTAGTAGAGACGGGGTTTCACCATGTTGGCCAGGATGGTCTCAATCTCCTGACCTCATGATCTGCCCTCCACGGCCTCCCAAAGTGCTGGGATTACAGGGTGAGCCACTGTGCCCAGCCGGTTCTGACATATTTTTAAGAAAGATTAGGCTGATGCTATGGTAACTCAGTTATTCATGATACATGTCATCTTGTAAGTAGGAGTATTCAATATTCATGATTTTGAAGCTATTTCAGAGTACTATAATCACCACACTTGACAGACTTCAGAATTCATTGAAAATCGCTGGAAATAATTAGCAATTTGTTATCATAGACTCTAAACAGACCTTCAAAATGCATTACATAGATTTAGTAAAACAGATTGTCGGTCTGCCAAAAGTAATCACTTTGGTTTGATTTGCAGTGAATGAAATTTTTAAAATGTAAAGCTAAACTTTTCAGGATCACTGCACTGGGTTTCTATGGGACAACACTGAACAGGGCTGCCACTGAAACATCTTGGATGAGGAAACACAGCTTCCAGCACACTACTGGGAGAGTGACTGGGACTCAAAAATATGTGCAATGAACGTACTTACGAGCTTGTTGGAAAAGAAGTAAAGAGGTTGTATGTAGTTACCTCAAATTAGTACTACTACAGATAAAGTAGCAATCAGTACTGATAAAGTAATAGTGGTGCTAAAGTAGTACTAATAGCCCTACACTAGTAGTAGTAATAAAGTGGCATTGCTATTGATTCTATCCGTCTACCTACCTACCTGTCTGGATGGGAGGGCATAGGATTTGACTAAGATTGGGCTTAGCAGTGAAGAGAAAAGAGCTCATGCATGCTTTGGACAGGTACGCACTCATAAACTTGGTATCGTGACTGTTCTGAATTCCAGAACCAAGGCTAAAAGGTGGAAGTTTTGTTTGACTGTCTCACATTTTCCTTTTGGTCTATTGTCTAACACATGTTGCTAGAATTCTTTTTACTCTGACTACCTTTTATGTACAGACAACACTGTTATTGATGAGATCACTCCCAAGCGGATTGGAGATTGTCCCAATACTTACACCTATAGCAAGGCCTTGAGAGAAGTGGCGGTGCAGCAGGAGAGCAGGAAGCTAACCATCACCATCCTAAGGCCCTCCATTGTGGGAGCAACGTGGCATGAGCTTTTCCCGGTAAGCCCACTCACCTGGATTCTGTGTTTTGCTTTCAAACTAAGGTTCTTCTAGCCCAATTATTTCTGATGTCTTTCTTCTTCTCCCCAGGATTTATAGCTAAGTGTAGCCAATCAAATATTAACCCATATACTAGGGCAAATTCCACTTTGGGATCATGCGGCTCTTCTGGCAGTTACCCTATCTTAGAGTTGGATGGAGATCTTAAGTTAGCTTCAAACCACTCTAGTCTCAAAATTCCCATGGGTGATGTTTTCATATCTTGGCTTTCCCACTGTAGCTTAAACATACCAGAATGTTCTTGATGGCCAAATTGGTAGTATTGCAACTAACTGCCAGGGTTTACAAAGCTCACAGAAGGATCTCAGTTTGGGAATACTAATTTTTTTTTAACCTCAGTATACTGCGATGTCCTTTTGAAAGTACTTTGAATTATACCATCTTCTTCAAAGCAAGTCTGTGAAGCTTTGGGGGCAGATAAATTCCAGCTCCACCACTTACTGGCAATGCAACATTTTTGAGTTGTTCTTTCCATAGGACAGGACAGATACTACTTTGGAGAGTTGGTTTGATGAGACAATGTATGAGGAGTGCTCAGTCTCTAGTAAAAGGCAGGTCCCTACTAAAAGGCTCAACAAATGTTAGTCCCTTCATCTTCTCCTCCCATATATCTGGTCTCCCATTAATACGCATTTCGACTTTTATACTGTAAGGTAAAGAGACGGCTTAGGGCTTAGGAAACAAACTCAAAAAGACATTTCCCTCTAACTACTCTTCAGCATAATCTTTCCTGTAACATCTTTAAGCAAGTCAACACACATTACTACCAATCATGTTTTCAGTGTTCTCCTAAGGAGGCTAAAATCAGGAATGAGGTGGAGAAGTATGGTTGGTGAATTGCTTAGCAGATCATAATATAAGGACAAGGTCCATTGTAGCCCTTAAGATGTCATAAAACGCCACAAAACCATTCATGACTCCTGCTACGAACAACAATCCTGGCCAAATTGTAATTCTTGCACAAAGTGCAGAAAATAGCCAATGCTTTGCAATTGATCTTTGGGATCTTAATAATACTGAATTAGATAGTTCTATCTGCTGGAGTCTCAGTGCCCTTGTTTTGAAATTTATTAAGATTAGACTGCAGATGTTCCAAAGATACAACAATTTTCTGAAATGTGTAACCAATGGAAATTTTCTTTCTTTTAGCGTTGGGTTGATAATCTAAATGGATGTAGCTGATTCATTATTGTGGTATGTATAGGGATGAAGAAGTAACTGTAATGTAGTGGAGGAATAGTAACAAAATTCTTAGTGCTGGCTTAGCTTCATTGATCCAAAAACAAATGCTACTTTACTATCAATTGAAGCATAATTATTTCAATTATTCTGGTTATAATATGGAGGCAGGATGAAATTATTTTTATTCTTTTAGAATTTTTTATCAGGAAAACAGAGGTAAAGTGCTATCAATTACTATTTAAGAGTTCTATTTTGAAAAGTCTGAGAATTAAGGATTTTTCTTTTATTTAAAAAAACTTTTTAAAAATTAAAATAAAAACAAGCAAAAGTCCTATGAAAATGAAGCAAGTAGCCCTGCCACTCTATGTACAGTAATACAATATTTGTCACAGTTATTACGTACAATATTATAAAAAATGTCACAGACAGTACAAATTAAGGCCCTTATTTCTCAAAGGACATCAAGCCTTATGACCTGGTGGTAGGGAAGATGCCACTTAATTATTGCACCATTTTGAAAAACAGAACTCGTCAAGGCGGATAGTGGTCTTTTCCCACCTGGTCTTCAGTCAAAGATGGGGGCTGGGGCGGTGGTGTCATCTTCGTCGTCGAGTTAGACCCTATGTAGCCACACTGCCCTGCCCGGTTCTCTGGGTGCAATAAATACCAGTCACGGTTTGGGAGGGGGCCGTGCGCAGGTGGGCGGAGGCGTCTGGGCTGCATGTGCCGCTTCCTGTACAGGGCAAGGTGGGCAGAGCGCCAGAAGGCGCGGTTGCACCAATGGCCCTGAAATGGCCCGTGACCCCTGTGCTTGCGGTGGTGGAGCGTTAGCTTGTCTGAGTGAGCACGCTTCCAGCTGCATCCATCCCAGTGGCAGTGGTCAGGCTTGTCACTTGTGTGCTGCGCAGATGTGCCTTCAGGTGAGAATTCTTGCCGTAGGTCTTGCTGTAGCCCCATAGGTATGCCTGGTGTTTCGGTTCCCAGGCCAGGAGCGGCTGCCACGCTTGGGCTTGGCCTCCAGCAGCTCCAGCGGGGACGCCGGCGCCACCACAAGGAGACCGCGGGCGACTGGGGGTGCCAGGCCCAGGGCTGTGGCGTCGGCGGCCACCGGAAGAGACTAAAGACGGGGGCGTGGAGGGGTGGGGCGGGGGGGGCGCCTCATGAAGGCGGGGCTGGGTGTCCCAAGCCAGGGCCATGGAAGGGCAGCGGGAAGGAGGCGCCCTGGCCATAGGGGCTGAGGGGCGGGTGTCGGGGGCGGCGTTGGGGGGGACCCGGGATCTCCCATGCATGAAGCCGCAGGCCCGGGGCGCCCTAGTGTTTGAGGCCGCGCGGTCCAGGCCTGAACATGGGTAGGCAGCTGTAGCCGCCGCCATCCGCTTCAGGGGGCTGGGCTTTGACCAGGCGGTTGGGCAGCGCCAGTAGAAAGCGGTTGAGCAGGCCGGGCGCGGTGGTTCACGCCTGTAATCCCAGCACTTTGGGAGACCAAGGCGGGCGGATCACGGGGTCAGGAGATCGAGACCATCCTGGCTAACACGGTGAAACCCCGTCTCTACTAAACATACAAAAAAAAGTAGCCGGGCGTGATGGCGGACGCCTGTAGTCCCAGCACTTTGGAAGGCTGAGGCGGGCGGATCACGAGGTCAGGAGATGGAGAACATCCTGGCTAACAGGTGAAACCCCCTCTCTACTAAAAATACAAAAAACAATTAGCCGGGCGCGGTGGCGGGCGCCTGTAGTCCCAGCTACTCCGGAGGCTGAGGCAGGAGAATGGCGTGAACCCAGGAGATGGAGCTTGCAGTGAGCCGAGATCGCGCCACTGCACTCCAGCCTGGGCGACACAGGGAGACTCCATGTCAAAAAAAAAAAAAAAAAAAAGGCTGAGCAGCGCGGACCATCTGGCAGCGGGTCCAGCTCGGGGGCGCTTTAGGGCAGCGGCGTGCAGTGTTCGGGTAATAGGACGCAGACGGCGGGGTCGGCGGGGGCTTCGGGGTGGCCTCGGCCCAGGCCATCCAGCCCTGTGGACCGAATGGAGTCCCGCACGCTGTTGAGGTGGTCGTGGGTTCTCCTGGCCTCGGGCTTGGCGCGGGGTCAGCGCTCCTGCAGGCGGTGCTCGCGGTAAGGGCTGGCGAAAGTGGAGACGGACGGCAGGATGGATTCACTTGGCGACATGGCAGGGAGCTGGGAAGACAGACACCGGTGAGTGGCTGCCAGGGAGGGCTGGTCGGGGCGCGGGCAGGCGGACATGGTTCTGCCAAGGATTTTGCTTTATTTATCGCAAGATGGGGATATTTCCTCCTTTCCGCAGTTTATAATTGCATGAATTAGTGCAGTGAATTGAGGATGCAGTAAAAATATCTTCAAAGATTATTAAATTCGTCATTATAAAGCACATACAAGAGTTGATGTGTGTGTATGGAAAGCAGGTATACATCAATAATTCTTAATGAATACAAGAAAGAGAACTACCAATATTGGAGCAAATATTTCAAATACAAACATCAGTGAATATAGGAAAGGCCTTTCTTTTTATTATGATATTTTAAGTTCTAGGGTACAGGTGCACAACATGCAGGTTTGTTACATAGGTATACGTGTGCCGGCAACGCCTTTTCAATAATGTCTTACAAGGAGAAACGTGGCTCCTCTAGGTAAGCAGCCCTCAGTGCGCATCTCCCTGAAGTCCAGATTGATCCGGCAGAGCTGTGGGCTTCACAGCTCACAGTGAGGCATTTAGGGCCTAAACCCCACTTTACTCTTTTGTACAATGAATAGGAAATCAGTGATCTAAATGAGTTTAAATGTTATTAGGGATTCACACTGCCCTTCAGACTCTGTCTCTATTCCTCCCAGAGCTAGGTTCAGCATGAATTAAAATACAAATATGAGACAATGAATTATGATAGTGACAAAGACTTTCCTTCGAATTTCGGATCTTTCTAGCAGCCCCTTTCTTTCTGTTTCCCACCTGCCTTCAACTCTTTCTCCTAAAAAAGTTCAGTTGGGGTGAACGTTTGGTGACTTAGAACATCATTATTTTAACGTGATCCCAAAGTGGTTTTCATTATATGCAAAGCTGCATATTTATTTACATTTTAAAAAATGTTCTAAATTGGTTTCTTATGTCCAAAAGAAGCGGAGCTAGTTAGAAGAAAAGAGAATTGAGTAACATAAGAAAGTGCTAATCATTTCAAATTAAAGTGGGAAACATGCAGAGCAGAAAGAATCAATTTCATAAATTCAACAAATTATTAACATAAATAATTCCAAACTCTTGTATCTATATAACATCAGTGATCTGTGAGGTGAAATGAGATTCTGAAGAAAAAGTAAATAATAAGGCCATTTTTCTAAGCCAAAAAAGTTTTTGTCATTAATTGTGGAATTTCTCCAATTAATTTTTTTCAAATAAAAATTTCTTAAACTTTTAGTGCCTACTATTGCTTGTAGGTTAATAAGCCCTAGCAGAAAACAAAATCATTAAGGAAATGGAAAACAAACATTAATGGGAAATTTGTGTAACCTCAATTCTTAACGTGTCTTATGAATTAATTTTTAAAATGTGAAGGTTTATTCTTGGTGTTTGGTAATTAACTAAGTTTATTAATCTCTCATACATATGAGGAATTTTATTCCCTAAAGGAACATGAGGAACACTAGTAGTTCAAGAAAATGCTGAAGATGCGCTTGGGTGGGAAGCTAGAATAGGCTGACGAAGTCAGACTTAGTGTAGGAACCTGGTAAGCAGTGGATCGATGTTAGCTGTTTTCACTTATTGCACTAGTATAATCAGTTTGATGATACATACTTTAGCCCCAGCTGTTACTTAAGACCTGGTTTCACATTTTATGTTATTTTTCCTGTGCAGGCTGGGAAAGGGTTTCTTCTGGCCATAAAAGCTACTCCAATGGCTGTGGGAGACTTACTTCCAATTCCAGTTGATACAGCCATCCGTCTCCCACTAGCTGTAGGATGGTGTACTGCAGTTCACAGGTGTGGATGCTCAAGTGGGCTTTCAAAGATTTCATGAGGGGGAGGGTTAATGTATTAGGCACATTTTCCAAATATTGGCATTTCATTGTACAAGACCCCAAATGTGAGAGGGTGTTTATTTCAGTATTTTATAGAGTTCCTAATATGCCATCATATATACATTTAGTTGTTTTCAAAATACAGTTTAGTACTTGGCTACTCACGAAGTAATAAAACATTTAAATCACTTAACCATAAAATTCTGGATAACCAAAAGGCTTTTGTTTCTATTCAGTAGTTTAACATTCAGCTTTCTTTTTTAGGGCAAAGGAGATAGAAGTGGATGAAATGAGAGAATTTTTTTTTAATTGAATGCTGGTTAATGCCAAAAGTGTTCAATCACTATGTGTGGGGAAGTTCCTGGTACAAAGAAAAAAAAAAACAGGTTGTTCCTACATTTGGCTGTGTTAATAAGTGGTAAACAGAATTAAATTTTTCTTATGTGAACTCACACACATGTGCTTCATAATATGTCACTTCTATTTAACATCTCTTTCACGCACACATGCATCCCCCCCCACACACCTTTGCTAGTCTTCTTCCATTTTGCTTATTAACCCAAAGAAAGAAAAAAATACGGAAGTCTTCTTGTGTAGGTTGCCTTAATCAGATGAATTATTGAAACCACTCTGTCTAAATATTATTTTCGCTTATTTTTCTTTCATTAGTTTTCCATTCTGTTGTATTTATTTAATTTTTATTTCATTTTCCAGACCTAAGTCAATGTTAGTCTACCACTGTACATCTGGTAACCTCAATCCCTGCAATTGGGGCAAAATGAGTAAGTACTTTAGCCATGTAACTGCATAATTACTAGTGTCTGACACAGAGAAAAAATAGACAAAGTGTGTCACGGAGCTTAGAGCCTACATGAGGAGAAAGACAAAAAATAAGCAAAGAGACAAAATAATGGGAAATTGTAAATGTGTGGTAGTTAACTAGAATGTACTGTGGTTACCAAGGAAAGCAGTCATTGGGAACACATACATGATTGTAAGCAGTGGGGGTCCATTGGCTGTATTTTTAAAAAAATGATGAAATAAAGTAAAAGTTGGCAGTTATAAAGAATCTCAGTGATAAAATACTGAAATACTCCTCCCTGCTGGGGCACTGGGTCCTATACACACACCCCTTCCCTTCTTGATATGTCACTGAGAATGTGACGTGATCAATGACCAATGAGATTTAGAAAAGTCGGGTGATCTTATTCCTTATTGAGTGTGTAATACTGATCACTAATTTATGCAACTTGTTTCTCTTGGGTGTGCATTAACTACTCTACTAGTGATTTGTAAAAGTGAATAGGAATCACTGTGAGAGAATAAAAACAACACCCAGATTCCTTGGACCCTAGGACCAAGGTCTTGGGTGATGCTGAGGAAACTGTATTTTTAATAAGCATCTAGATGATTCTTGCTGCTTGGGGAAATGCTCTTTGAGAAACCCTGTACTATACAAATGATTAATTTGTCTGAATGTAAGGGATTTAATCTGGTCAATGTACAAAAACCATGGAAATCAATTTGAGTACAACTTATCTAATGATGGTAGAAGATAAAAGTATGGAGTTTTGCTTTTCTGTAGGATTTCTTAGTACCTACTAACTAATGCACCCCTTCTATCCCTGTTACATAGGTACCACTAGCTCTTCATATTCCAATGGTAAGCCATGGTACCACACTGAGAGTTCTATTGCAGGGCAGCTAGACACTGTGGCTCATTTATATATTGTGGCTTTGAATTGGAAAATGCTTTTCCAGGAATGAAAATACCTGGCAGGCATGTTTCCTCTACCCCTCTCACACCTATAGCAAACACTGTGGGCTGATACGACATTGGTTATCCCTGTGCCAAGGCTCTGTTCTAGATTCCCTTCTAACACAGCATTTCTGGAAGCTATTACTATTAATTTGATGTTGCATTCAAATTAAACTCATTTGTGTTTCCTATCGGGGACTCTTAGGAGGGATAAAAATGCTGCCTACTGGGAGCAGTACCCATGTTAACAGGAGGTTGAGCATATATAGTCTCAGGTGATACTACAAGGAGTGATAGACAGCTGGGTGGGTGAACATGGGCTATCTCTCCATAGAATTGTCTCCTTTAGTGTTTGTTAAGAAGAGTTTTTAATCTCCTGCATATAGGTCTTAAGCATCTTTTATCAAATTTATACCTAGGGCCTAGGTAATTGATGTTTTTTTTTTTTTTTTTTTTTTTTTTTTTTTTTTTTTTTTTTTTACTAATTTAAATGTCTTTTGTAAAAATATATTTTCTAATTGTTTGTGGATGATGTCAAATGCAATTGATTTTTGTATATTGACCTTATATTCAGCTATATTGCTAAACTTATTATTGCTAGAAATTGTATAAAATTTCCTCATGATTTCCTGTGTAGACAGTTACTTAATCTGCAAAAATACCAGTATTATCCCCATTTTTTCAAGCTTTAGGTCTTTATTTTTCTTGTTGATGGCACCATCTCAGCTCACTGCAGGCTCTGCCTCCTGGGTTCACGCCATTCTCCTGCCTCAGCCTCCTGAGGAGCTGGGACTACAGGCACCCGCCACCACGCCTGGCTAATTTTTGTATTTTTAGTAGAGACAGGGTTTCACCGTGTTAGCCAGGATGATCTCGATCTCCTGATCTCATGATCCACTTGCCTTGGCCTCTCAAAGTGCTGGGATTACAGGCGTGAGCCACTGCGCCCAGGCTTCTTGTTGAACTTCTACTATAACGGTGAATAAAAATGGCAATAGTACGTGTTGTTGTCTTGCTGCTAATTTTAAGCAGAAGACTTCAAATGTTAAACTCGCCTGCCATTTTTAGGATAAACCCAACTTGGTTGTGCCGTGTTATCTTTTTTTATATTTTGTTTAATTCAGTTTTCTAATCATATAGTGCCCTTGTTTTTTCTATTCTCTGAAAGTGCTTGTGTAATAGTGGAGTGATCTATTCCTCGAAAACTTGGGAAAAGCACCTTTAAATTACCTGGACTTATAATTTTTTGTGAGAAGATTTTTTATTGCTTCAGTGTCTTTCATAGTTAAAGAATTTTGCAGGCTTCATTTTCTGCTGCAATCAGTTTTAGCAAATTTGTCTCTTTTTCTAAGATTTTGTCTGTTTTAAATGTATTTACATTCTTTTTTATATTAATATTTTTGTCCTAAACTGTATCTGTAATTATGCTTCTTTTTAAATTCATAATATTTGTGTGTCTTCTCTTTTCTTCTCAGCTAGTCTCCAAAGGGTTTATTTTATTTCTTTTTTTCAAAGAACCAACTTCTTCGGGCTTTGTTGACTTTTTTCTTTTCTTTTCTTTTTTTTTTTTTTGAGATGGAGTCTTGCTCTTGTTGCCCAGGCTGGAGTACAATGGCATAATCTTGGCTCACCACAACCTCTGCCTCCCGCGTTCAAGCAGTTCTCCTGCCTCAGCCTCCTGAGTAGAGTAGCTGGGATTACAGACATGCACCACCACGCCTGGCTAATTTTATATTTTTAGTAGAGATGGGGTTTCTCCATGTTGGTCAGGCTGGTCTTGAACTCCCGACCTCAGGTGATCTACCCACCTCGGCCTGCAAAAGTGCTGGGATTACAGGCATGAGCCACCGTGCCCAGCCTATTGACTATTATGCTGCTTTGTTTTCTATTGCATAGATGTATTGCCTTATGTCTTTTTTCCCCTTCCTCCTGTTTTCTTTGATTATGTTTTTCTTCTCTTTAACCCACGAATATTTGGCTTGTCTAATACATCATTTATGGCTTTATATTTCCCTCAAATGCCACTTTGGCTGTATCCCACACATTTTGTTGTATGATGTTTGTGTTATCATTACTCTCTAATCCTTAAACATTTTTCATTTGAATTTCTTCTTTGACCTATGAGGATGTGGAGTGCAGTTGTCAATTGCCGAATTGCATTTTCTACATGTGCATGAGTTTCTACTTGTCCCTCACATCAGAAAGACAGTAGCTTAATGGTTAAAAGTCTTGGGCTTTGAGATCTAATAGACTTGGATTCAAATCATAGCTCATTCACTCACTCCTGTATTCATTAAATAGGCATTATTCTTGGTGCTGACGATATATCACTAAACAGAAATCCATGCTCACATAGATGTTATATGCTGGTATGCGTCCCACCATTTAGTAGACTCCACTACTTATTAGTTGTATCAGTTTGAAAAAGTCTCTCAGTTTCTCCCTGTAGATCAATTTTTTTATCTGTCAATGAGAATAATAATTATTCTATTCTAGGAAGCTCTTGGGAGAATGTAGTGAGATAAAGTGCTTAGTACAGTGGTTAGAACAGTGAACATTTTAGTAAATGCTTGCTATTACCATATGGACAGCTTTCTCAGAAAGGCTTTCCTAACCCAGCCCCACCCCTCCCTTCCTGGCACCCAGACAGACTAGATGCTTCTCTTGTATTCCTCCAGAGCGTATTGTACTGGCCTCTAGCAGAATACTCAGGCAAAATATCGTAATCGTGAATTGTCCACATCTCCCACCAGATCGCCAATTCTTTAAAGACAAAGAATATATCATATGTAATTTTTTTTACCTCATCATCTACCACAGTGCCTGGCAAGTGTTAAATGATAAATAAATATATTTGAAATGACTAAAGGAAGGATTGATATAGATTTAGGAAAAGGAAAGTAGGTGTATGTTGCTGAGATATTTATTCATTTGTTTAGTCAATAAATGTTTATTAGGCACTGATTACCTGTCAGCCACTTTTCAAGGTACTGTATAGGTTCAAACAAAACAGACAAAATTTGGTTATGGTACTTAAATCTTAGAAAGGAGAAATATATATATATATATATATATATTGAGATGGAGTCTTGCTCTTGTTGCCCAGGCTGGAGTACAGTACAATGGCATGATCTTGGCTCACCACAACCTCTGCCTCCCGGGTTCAAGCAGTTCTCCTGCCTCAGCCTCCTGAGTAGAGTAGCTGGGATTACAGACATGCACCACCACGCCTGGCTAATTTTGTATTTTTAGTAGAGATGGGGTTTCTCCATGTTGGTCAGATATGGTTAAGTGATTGCAGAAAAATAAAACAGATTAAAGAAGTAAATAGTATTGTGGGAGGGCTGCTATTTGATATGTGATGGCCAAAGAAAGTCTCTCTGATAAGGTGTCATCTTAGTAGAGACCTGAAAGAAGTGAGAGGGCAAATCAGAGGGACATGTGGATGAAATATTCCAGGTTGAAGAAACAGTAAGTGCTGAAGTTCTTTAATCATATTCAAGGACAGCAAGGAGGCCAGTGTGGCTGCAGCAGAAGCACTGAGAGGGAGGGCGGTAAGAGATGAAGTCAGAGTGGTGGGCAGAGAGAGTGAGGGTGCAGAGAGTGCAAGGCCTTGCAGAACATGGCTTTGCCTCTAAATGAGAAGAGATTCCATTGAAGGGCTCTGAATGGGGAAGTTCCTGTAATATACTCTGAGTTACATTTTACAAGAATCACTCTGGCTGCTACATGGAGGTCCGACTAGGGGGACAAGGGTAGTGGCAGAGACCACTTAGGACAGTATTGCAACATTCCAGGCTACAGTAGTGGTTTGGATCAGAGAGAGAGCAGGTGGAAATTATGATTCTGGGTACTTTTCAAACAGAGAGCTGATAGATTTTGTTCAATTGTGTGTGGATTGTTAAAGAGAAGAATCAAGGATAACCCCAAAGTTTTTGGCTGAACTACTAAACAAATTGAATTAGCATTTGGTTAGAGGTAGAAGACTGGTGAAATAGCAAGTTTGTGTATGTATTGGGAAGGGGGTGTTTAGCAGTGGGTGTATCAGGAGGCCCATTTTAGAGCTGTTAAATGTGAATGTCTGTTACACCTCCAGGTGGAAATGTGAACAAGTATATGGATATATAGATCAGAACATCAGTGTTGAGATCAGAATCTCTTATGCTATCAACCTGTACATAACTTTTTTATTTGCTACATCTTTTTAAAGTATAAATCCCTACGGACCAGATGATTCTTGAGAATCTTCTCTGAAGAGGAGTTATATTTTTCAGAAAGATTTTTAGCCGGCATTTTTTTAAGTAGGGCAATAATTGTATTACTATAATAACTGACATCATAACTGAATAATGAGTTTAGGCATATGCTTTGCAAAACCTACATACCTTAAATAAATTGAATTCAAATGAGTATCTTTTCGAAAGAACTACTGAATTCACAAATGTACGTAAAAAGTTCTTAATTAAGCTTAATCTAAGTATTAATATAAAAAGAAAACACTATTATGAATAAAACCCTGGATACCAGAGCAGATAAGTGAGTCTGACATATTCCCAGAGAAATATTTAAAGTAAGCTAACACAAGAAAATCTTGCCTTTAGAGTTTTTTAGTTTAACTTTTAATAAAGATTCAAATAAAATGTTAAGAAACTTTCTAAATGGTTCTGAAAGTAATGGTCCAGCCAGGGAAATAAAGTTTCTAGCCTCTGTCTTGGGGCTTTCAGAATAGACTAGATAACCTTAGAATTAAATGTGGATTTGTGTTTTTCTGAACAGTACCCCCTTTTATTGACTACATGTGTTTCCCAAGAATTTGTTTTAGAGTAGATGTTTCAAATAAAGGATCCATCTCTTAACCCATTCACATTGTTTCATTTTTGCAGATAACCACTTGCCTACCATAAAAAATCTTTACGTTGTTCTCAGAAATTGATTCTTGACTCTACACAGCAAATCTTTTGTCTTTATTGTTTTTTTTTTTTTTTTGGCTTAAACAACAGATATTTATTTTCTCACAGTTTTAGAGGCTGTAAATCCAAGGTCAAAGTGCTCCTCTGAGGACCATTTTGGAGGGATCTGTTTTAGGCCTCTCTTCTTGGCTTGCAGGTGTCTGCCTTCATGCAGTTGTACTTCTGTGCATGCATGTAGCTGATTTTTACCCTTTCCAAATTTTATTTTATATGGATATCATTTTTGTTGGCTTGGGACCCGCCCTGAGGGCCTCATTTTAACTGAATTCTTTTTTTTTTTTTTTTTGTTGTATATAATAGGCATCTTGTATTTACTAATTTTTTTTTTTTTTATACTTTAGGGTTTAGGGTACATTGTGCACAATGTGCAGGTTTTGTTACATATGTATCCATGTGCCATGTTGATTTCCTGCACCCATTAACTCGTCTTTAGCATTAGGTGTATCTCCTAATGCTGTCCCTCCCCCTCCCCCACCCCACAACAGTCCCCGGAGTGTGATGTTCCCTTCCTGTGTCCATGAGTTCTCATTGTTCAATTCCCACCTATGAGAGAGAACATGCGGTGTTTGGTTTTTTGTCCTTGCGATAGTTTACTGAGAATGATGTTTTCCAGTTTCATCCATGTCCCTACAAAGAACACGAACTCATCATTTTTTATGGCTGCATAGTATTCCATGATGTATATGTGCCACATTTTCTTAATCCAGTCTATCGTTGTTGGACATTTGGGTTGGTTCCAACTCTTTGCTATTGTGAATAGTGCTGCAATAAACATA
>NW_022096787.1:0-75603 GCF_006542625.1 Nomascus leucogenys
CTTGGGCTGACATGGCACCACTGAAATCCAGCCAAGGTGACAGATTGAGAACTTGTTGAACCAAAGGAATAGAATAGAATAATGTGGAATGGAATGGAATGGAATGGAATGGAATGGAATGCAATGGAATGGAATGGCACAGTGAAATAAAATGAGAACTGAAATTGTCGCACTGCAATTCAGCCAGGGTGAGTCATTGAGAACTTTTTGGAAGGAAAGAACAGAATAGGATAGTGTGGAATGGAATGGAATTGAATGGAATGGCATGGAATAGAGGGCAACGGAACGGAATGGAAATGAATGGAATGAAATGGAATGGAAAGGAATGGAATGGTGAAATAAAATGTAAGCTGACACTGTGCCAATGCAATCCAGCCAGGGTGACACATTGAGAATATATTGAAAGAAATGAATAGAATAGAATACTTTTGAATGGAATGGAATGATATGGAATGGAATGGAATGGAATGGAATGAAATGGAATGGAATGGTGAAACAAAATGTGAGCTGACATTGAGCCAATGCAATACAGATAGTGTTACAGATTGAGAACTTGCTGAAAGAAAGGAATAGAAAAGAATAATCTGCAATGGAAAGGAATGGAGTGGAATGGAATGGAATGGAATGGAATGGAATGTAGGGCAATGGAACGGAATGGAACTGCATGGAACAAAATGGAATGGAATGGAATGGAATGGAATGGAATGGAATGGAATGGAATGGAATGGAATGGAATGGATTGGAATTGAATGTAAAAGAAAATGTAATCAGACATTGTGGAACTGCAATCCAGCAAGGGTGACAGATTGAGAACTTGTTGAAACAAAGGAATGGAATGGAATGGAATGGATTGGAATGGAATGGAATGGAATGGAGTGAAATGGAGTGGAATGCATTGGAGTTGAATGGAACGGAGGAGATTGAAATGGAAAGGAATGGAATGGAATGGCAGGGAATGAAATGGAATGTAACGTTGAAATATAACGTGAGTTGACATTCTGATACTGCAATAAAGCCAGGGTAACATACTGAGAACTTTTTGAAAGTAAGGAATAGAAAAGAACAGTGTAGATTGGAAGGGAATGGAACGGAATCGAATGAAATGGAAAGGAAAGGAGTGGAATGGAATTGAATGGAAAGGAATGGAATGAAATGGAATGGAATGGTATGGAATGGAATGGAATGGAATGGAGTGCAGTTGAACATTAAAGAAGAGAATGGAATGAAATCGATTGGAATAGAATTGAATGGAATTGAATGGAATAGAATGGAATGGAATGGAATGGAATGGAATGGAATGGAGGGGAAATGGAATGGAATGGAAATGAATGGAATGGAACAGTGAAACAAAATGTGAGATGCTATTCTGCCACTGCAATCCAGCCAGGGTGACAGATTGAGAGCTTGTTGAAAGAAAGCAATGGAATAGCATAGTGTGGAACGGAGTGGAATGGAATGGAATGGAATGGAATGGAATGGAATGGAATGGAATGGAATGGAATGGTGAAATAAAATGTGAGCTGATATTGTGCCTCTGCAATCCAGCCAGGGTGACAGATTGAGAATTTGTTGAAAAAAGGACTAGAAACGAATAGTGTGGATTGGAATGGAGTGGAATGGAATGGAATGGAATGGAATGGAATGGAATGGAATGGAATGGAATGGAACGGTGAAATAAAACGTGAGCTGATATTGTGCCACTGCAATTCAGCCAGGGTGACAGATTGAGAACTTGTGGAAAGAAAAGAAGATAATACGATAGTGTGGAATGCAATGGAATGGAATGGAATGGAATGGAATGGAATGGAATAGAATGGAAATGAATGGAACGGAATGGAATGGAATGGAATGGAATGGAATGGAATGGAATGGAATGGTGAAAGAAAATGTGAGCTGACACTGTGCCACTGAAATCCAGCCAGGGTGACATATTGAGAATTGTTGAAACAAAGGAGTAGAATAGAATAGTGTGCAATGTAATGGAATGGAATGGAATGGAATGGAATGGAATGGAATGGAATGGAATGGAATGCAATGGAAAGGAAGGGAATGGAATGGAATGACATGGAAAGGAAGGGAATGGAATGGAAAGAAATTTAACGGTGAAGTAAAAAGTAAGCTGACATTGTGGAACTGCAATATAATCAGGGTGACAGTTTGAGAAGTTGGTGAAATAAGAATGGAATGGAATGGAGTGCAATTGAACCTAATAGAAGAGAATGGAATGAAATCGAATTGAAAAGAATTGAATGGAATTGAATGGAATAGAATGAAATGGAATGGAATGGAATGGAATGGCATGGAGTGGAGTGGAGTGGAGTGGAGTGGAATGGAATGGAATGGAATGGAATGGAATGGAATGGAATGGAATAGAATGGAATGGAATGGAAAGGTGAAATAAAATGGAAGCTGACAAGGAGCCACAGGAATTGAGCAAGGGTGAGAGATTGAGAACTGCTTGAAAGCGAGTAATAGAATACAATAATGGGGAATGGAATGTAATGCAATGGAATGGAATAGAATGGAATGGAATGGAATGGAATGGAATGGAATGGAATGCAATTGAAAGGAATGGAATGGAATGGAATGAAATGGAAAGGAAGGGAATGGAATAGAATGGAATGGAACGGTGAAATAAAAAGTAAGCTGACATTGTAGAACTGCAATAAAATCAGGGTGACAGTTTGAGAAGTTGATAAAATAAGAATGGAATGGTATGGAATGGAATGGAATGGAATGGAATGGAATAGAGTGTAATTGAACATAATGGAAGAGAATGGAATGAAATCAAATGGAATGGAATTGAATGGAATTTACTGGAATAGAATGAAATGGAATGGAATGGAATTTAATGGAGTCTAGTGGAATGGAATGGAATGGAATGGAAATGAATGGAATGGAACAGTGAAACAAAATGCGAGCTGATATTCTGCCACTGTAATCCAGCCAGCATGACAGATTGAGAGCTCATTGAAAGAAAGGAATAGAATAGCATAGTGTGGAATGGAATGGAATTTAATGGAATGGAATGGAATGGAATGGAATGCAATTGAA
The DNA here is from genome assembly GCF_006542625.1 of Nomascus leucogenys. Classification (NCBI taxonomy): domain Eukaryota; kingdom Metazoa; phylum Chordata; class Mammalia; order Primates; family Hylobatidae; genus Nomascus; species Nomascus leucogenys. Next base: position 3,055 of record NW_022096787.1, read on the forward strand.
TGGAATGGAATGGAATGCAATTGAATTGAATGGAACGGAATGGAATGAAATGGAACGGAATCGGATGGAATGGAATGGAACGGTGAAATAAAATGTGAGCTGACATTGTACCAGTGCAAAGCAACCAGAGTTACAGATTGAGAACTAGTTGAAAGAAACTAATAGAATAGAATAGTGGGGAATGGAATGGAATGGAATGGAATGGAATGGAATGGAATGGAATGGAATGGAATGGAATGGAATGGCACAGTGAAATATAATGAGAGCTGACATTGTGCCACGGCAATTCAGCCAGGGTGAGAGATTGAGAACATTTTGGAAGGAAAGAACAGAATAGGATAGTGTGGAATGGAATGGAATGGAGTGGAATGGAATGTAATGGCATGGAACAGAGGGCAATGGAAAGGAAAGGAACTGAATGGAATGGAATGGAATGGTGAAATAAAATGTGAGCTGACATTGTGTCACTGCAATCCAGCAAGGGTTGCAGATTCAGAACTTGTTGAAAGAAAGGAATAGAATAGAATAGTGTGGAATGGAATGGAATGGAATGGACTGGAATGTATTGGAATTGAATGTAAAAGAAAATGTAATCAGACATTGTGGAACTGCAATCCAGCAAGGGTGACAGATTGAGAACTTGTTGAAACAAAGGAATGGAATGGAATGGAATGGATTGGAATGGAATGGAATGGAATGGAGTGAAATGGAGTGGAATGCATTGGAGTTCAATGGAACGGAGGAGATTGAAATGGAAAGGAATGGAATGGAATGGCAGGGAATGAAATGGAATGTAACGTTGAAATATAACGTGAGTTGACATTCTGATACTGCAATAAAGCCAGGGTAACATACTGAGAACTTTTTGAAAGTAAGGAATAGAAAAGAACAGTGTAGATTGGAAGGGAATGGAACGGAATCGAATGAAATGGAAAGGAAAGGAGTGGAATGGAATTGAATGGAAAGGAATGGAATGAAATGGAATGGAATGGGATGGAATGGAATGGAATGGAATGGAGTGCAGTTGAACATTAAAGAAGAGAATGGAATGAAATCGATTGGAATAGAATTGAATGGAATTGAATGGAATAGAATGGAATGGAATGGAATGGAATAGAATGGAATGGAATGGAATGGAGGGGAATGGAATGGAATGGAAATGAATGGAATGGAACAGTGAAACAAAATGTGAGATGCTATTCTGCCACTGCAATCCAGCCAGGGTGACAGATTGAGAGCTTGTTGAAAGAAAGCAATGGAATAGCATAGTGTGGAACGGAGTGGAATGGAATGGAATGGAATGGAATGGAATGGAATGGAATGGAATGGAATGGAATGGAATGGTGAAATAAAATGTGAGCTGATATTGTGCCTCTGCAATCCAGCCAGGGTGACAGATTGAGAATTTGTTGAAAAAAGGACTAGAAACGAATAGTGTGGATTGGAATGGAGTGGAATGGAATGGAATGGAATGGAATGGAATGGAATGGAATGGAATGGAACGGTGAAATAAAACGTGAGCTGATATTGTGCCACTGCAATTCAGCCAGGGTGACAGATTGAGAACTTGTGGAAAGAAAAGAAGATAATACGATAGTGTGGAATGCAATGGAATGGAATGGAATGGAATGGAATGGAATGGAATGGAATGGAATGGAATAGAATGGAAATGAATGGAAAGGAATGGAATGGAATGGAATGGAATGGAATGGAATGGAATGGAATGGAATGGAATGGTGAAAGAAAATGTGAGCTGACACTGTGCCACTGAAATCCAGCCAGGGTGACATATTGAGAATTGTTGAAACAAAGGAGTAGAATAGAATAGTGTGCAATGTAATGGAATGGAATGGAATGGAATGGAATGGAATGGAATGGAATGGAATGGAATGCAATGGAAAGGAAGGGAATGGAATGGAATGACATGGAAAGGAAGGGAATGGAATGGAAAGAAATTTAACGGTGAAGTAAAAAGTAAGCTGACATTGTGGAACTGCAATATAATCAGGGTGACAGTTTGAGAAGTTGGTGAAATAAGAATGGAATGGAATGGAGTGCAATTGAACCTAATAGAAGAGAATGGAATGAAATCGAATTGAAAAGAATTGAATGGAATTGAATGGAATAGAATGAAATGGAATGGAATGGAATGGAATGGAATGGAATGGCGTGGAGTGGAGTGGAGTGGAGTGGAGTGGAATGGAATGGAATGGAATGGAATGGAATGGAATGGAATAGAATGGAATGGAATGGAAAGGTGAAATAAAATGGAAGCTGACATTGAGCCACAGCAATTGAGCAGGGGTGAGAGATTGAGAACTGCTTGAAAGCGAGTAATAGAATACAATAATGGGGAATGGAATGTAATGCAATGGAATGGAATAGAATGGAATGGAATGGAATGGAATGGAATGGAATGGAATGGAATGGAATGGAATGCAATTGAAAGGAATGGAATGGAATGGAATGAAATGGAAAGGAAGGGAATGGAATAGAATGGAATGGAACGGTGAAATAAAAAGTAAGCTGACATTGTAGAACTGCAATAAAATCAGGGTGACAGTTTGAGAAGTTGATAAAATAAGAATGGAATGGGATGGAATGGAATGGAATGGAATGGAATGGAATAGAGTGTAATTGAACATAATGGAAGAGAATGGAATGAAATCAAATGGAATGGAATTGAATGGAATTTACTGGAATAGAATGAAATGGAATGGAATGGAATTTAATGGAGTCAAATGGAATGGAATGGAATGGAATGGAAATGAATGGAATGGAACAGTGAAACAAAATGCGAGCTGATATTCTGCCACTGTAATCCAGCCAGCATGACAGATTGAGAGCTCATTGAAAGAAAGGAATAGAATAGCATAGTGTGGAATGGAATGGAATTTAATGGAATGGAATGGAATGGAATGGAATGCAATTGAATGGAATGGAATGGAATGCAATTGAATTGAATGGAACGGAATGGAATGAAATGGAACGGAATCGGATGGAATGGAATGGAACGGTGAAATAAAATGTGAGCTGACATTGTACCAGTGCAAAGCAACCAGAGTTACAGATTGAGAACTAGTTGAAAGAAACTAATAGAATAGAATAGTGGGGGAATGGAATGGAATGGAATGGAATGGAATGGAATGGAATGGCACAGTGAAATATAATGAGAGCTGACATTGAGACACTGCAATACAGACAGGGTGAAAGATTGAGAACATTTTGGAAGGAAAGAACAGAATAGGATAGTGTGGAATGGAATGGAATGGAGTGGAATGGAATGTAATGGCATGGAACAGAGGGCAATGGAAAGGAAAGGAACTGAATGGAATGGAATGGAATGGTGAAATAAAATGTGAGCTGACATTGTGTCACTGCAATCCAGCAAGGGTTGCAGATTCAGAACTTGTTGAAAGAAAGGAATAGAATAGAATAGTGTGGAATGGAATGGAATGGAATGGAATGGAATGGAATGGAATGGAATGGAATGGAATGGAATGGAATGGACTGGAATGTATTGGAATGTAATAGAATGGACTGGAGTGCAATGGAAAGGAATGGAACGTAACGGAATAAAATGGAATTGAAGGGAATGGAATGGAATGGAATGGAACGGTATGGCATGGAATGGAATTAAATGGCGAAATAATATGTGAGCAGACATTGTGCCACTGCAATCCAGCCAGGGTGACAGATTGAGAACTTATTGAAAGAAAGGAATAGAATAGAATAGTGTGGAATGAAATGGAATGGAATGGAAAGGAATTGAACGGAATGGAGTGCAATGGAAAGTAATGCAATGGAAAGGAACAGAATGGATTGCAAAGGAACATAATGAAGTGGAATGGAATAGAATTGAATGGAACGGCATGGAATGGAATGGAATGGCGTGCAATGGAATGGAATGGAATGGAATGGAATGGAATGAAATGGAAGGGAATGGAATACAATGCAATGGAATGGAATGGAATGAAATAGAATGGAATGGAATAGAATGGAATGGAATACAACGGTGAAATAAAATGTGAGCTGACATTGTGTCAATGTAATCCAGCCATGGTGACAGATTGAGACCTTCTTCAAAGAAAGGAATAGAATAGAATAGTGTGGAATGGAAGGGAATGCAATGAATGGAGAGGAGTGCAATGGAATGGAATGGAAAGTAATGGAATGGAATGGAATGGAATGGAATGGAATGGAATGGAATGGGAATGGAATGGAGTGCAGTGGAACGGAAAGGAATGGAATGGAATGGAATGTTATGGAATGGAATGGAACTGGATGGAATGGAGTTCAATGGAACGGAATGGAATGAAATGGAAAGGAATGGAATGGAATGGAATAGAACAGTGAGATAAAACGTGAGTTGACATTCTGCCACTGCAAACCAGCCAGGGTAACAGACTGAGAAAATGTTGAAATAAAGGAATAGAATAAAATAGTTTGTAATGGAATGGAAAGGAATGGAATGGTATAGGATGGAATGGAGTGCAATGGAATGGAATGGAATTGAATGCAATGTAATGGAATGGAATGGTATGGAATGGAATTGAATGGAATGGAATGAATCGCTGAAATAAAATGTGAGCTGATATTGAGCCACTGCAATCCAACCAGGTTGTCATATTGAGAGCTTGTTGAAACAAATGAATATAATAGACTTTTGAGGAATGGAATGGAAATGAATGGAGTGGAATGGAATGGAATGGAAAGGTGAAATAAAGTTTGAGCTAATTTTGTGCCACTGCAATCCAGCCAGGTTTAGAGATTGAGAAATTGTTGAAAGACAGGAAAAGAATAGAATAATTTGGAATGGAATGGAAACATGGAATGGAATGGAATGGAATGTAATGGAATGGAATGGAATGGAATGGAATGTAACGGTGAAATAATATGTTCGCTGACACTCTGCCACTGCAATCCAGCCAGGGCGACATACTGAGAACTTGTTGAAAGAAAGGAATAGAATAGAATTGTGTGGAATGGAATGGAATGGGATGGAATGCAATGGAACGGAATGGAATGGAATGGAATAGAATGGAATGGAATGGAATGGAATGGAATGGAATGGAATGGAATGGAATGGAGTGAAATGGAGTGGAATGGAATGTAACGGTGAAATAAAATGTGAGCTGACATGGTGCCATTGCAATACTGCCAGGGTGACAGATTTGGAACTTGTTTAAAGAAAAGAATAGAATAGAATAGAATAGAATAGTGTGCAATGGAAAGGAATGGATTTGAATGGAGTGGAAAGAAATGGAATGGAATGGAATGGTGAAATATAATGTGAGCTGACATTGTGCCACTGCAATCCAGCCAGGGTGGGAGATTTAGAACTTGTTTAAAGAAAGGAATAGGACAGAATAGTGTGGAATTGCATGGAGTGGAGTGGAATGGAATGGAACGTAATGGAATGGAATACAGTAGAATGGAATGGATTGGAGTGGAATTGATTGGAAGGGAATGGAAGGGAATGTAATGGAATGGAAAGTAATGTATTGCTATGGATCGGAATGGAATGGAGTGGAATGAAATTGAATGGAATGGAATGGAATGGAAAGGAATGGAATGGAATGGAGTGGAGTGGAATGGAATGGAATGGAATGGAATTGAATGGAATGGAAAGGAATGGAATGGAATGGATTGGAGTGGAGTGGAATGGAATGGAATGGTGAAATAAAATGTGAGCTGCTAATGTGCAACTGAATTCCAGCCAGAGGGACAGATTGAGAAGTTGTTGAAAGAAAGGAATAGAATAGAATAGTGTGAATGGAATGGAAAAGAATAGAATGGAATTCACTGAAATTGAATCAAATTGAAGGGGTGCAATGGCAGGGAATGGAACGGAAAGGAATAAAATGTAATGGAATGTAATGGAATGGAATGGAATGGTGAAATAAAATGTGAGGTGACACTGAGGAATTGCAATCCAGCCAGGGTGACAGATTGAGAATTTATTGTAAGAAAGGAATAGAATAGAATAGTGTGGAATGGAATGGAATGGAATGGAATGGAAAGGAAAGGAATGGAATGGAATGAAATGGAGTGCAATGGAACGGAACGGAAAGGAATTTAATGAAATGAAATGGAATGGAATGGAATTTAATGGGATGGATTGCAATGGTGAAATAAAATATGAGCTGACATTGTGACAATTAAAATCAGCCAGGGTAGAATTTGAGAACTTTTTGAAAGAATGGAATAGAATAGAATAGAAGAATGTGGAATGTAATGTAATGTGATGGAATGGAATGGAATGGAATCAAATGGAATGGATTGGAATGGAATAGAATGGAATGGAATGGGGAAATAAAATTTGAGCTGAATTTGAGCCACTGCAATCCATCCAGGGTGTTAGATTCAGAACTTTATGGAAGAAAGGAATAGAATAGTATAGTGAGGAATGGAGGGGAATGGAATGGTATGGAATTGAATTGAATGGAAGGGAATGGAATAGAACGGAAATGAATGGAATGGAATGGAATAGAATGGCATGGCATAGGATGGAATCGAATGGAACATTGAAATAAAATGCGAACTTACCTTGTGCCACGCAATCCAGCCAGGGTGACAGATTGAGAACTTGTTGAAAGAAGGGAATAGAACAGAATAGTGTGGAATGGAATAGAATGGAATGGAATGGAATGGAGTGCAATGGAACGCAATGGGATGGAATGGAATGGAATGGAATAGAATGGAATGGAATGGAATGGAATGGAATGAAATGGAAGGGAATGGAATACAATGCAATGGAATGGAATGGAATGGAATGAAATGAATGGAATGGAATGGAATGGAATGGAATGGAATGGAATGGAATGGAATGAAATGGAATGGAATGGAATGGAATGAAATAATGGAATGGAATGGAATGGAATGAAATGGAATGGAATGGAATAGAATGGAATGGAATACAACGGTGAAATAAAATGTGAGCTGACATTGTGCAAATGTAATCCAGCCATTGAGACAGATTGAGACCTTCTTCAAAGAAGGGAATAGAATAGAATAGTGTGGAATGGAAGGGAATGCAATGAATGGAAGGGAGTGCAATGGAATGGAATGGAATGGAATGGAATGGACTGGGAATGGAATGGAGTGCAGTGGAATGGAAAGGAATGGAATGGAATGGAATGGTATGGAATGGAATGGAACTGGATGGACTGGAGTTCAATGGAAAGGAATGGAATGAAATGGAAAGGAATGGAATGGAATGGTATGGAATGGAACGGTGAAATAAAACGTGAGTTGACATTCTGCCACTGCAATCCATACAGGGTAACAGACTGAGAAAATGTTGAAAGAAAGGAATAGAATAAAATAGTTTGTAATGGAAGGGAAAGGAATGGAATGGTATAGGATGGACTGGAGTGCAATTGAATGGAATGGAACAGAATGCAATGAAATGGAATGGAATGGTATGGAATGGAATAGAATGGAATGGAATGAATCGGTGAAATAAAATGTGAGCTGATATTGTGCCACTGCAATCCAACCAGATTGACATATGGAGAGCTTGTTGAAAGAAATGAATAGAGTACAGTATTGCGGAATGGAATGGAAAAGAATGGAGTGGAATGGAATGGAATAGAACGGTGGAATAAAGTTTGAGCTGATTTTGTGCCACTGCAATCCAGCCAGGTTTAGAGATTGAGAAATTGTTGAAAGAAAGGAAAAGAATAGAATAATTTGGAATGGGATGGAATTTAATGGAATGGAATGGATGGAATGGAATGGAATGGAATGGAATGGAATGGAACGAAACGGTGAAATAATATGTGAACTGACAATGTGCCACTGCAATCCAGCCAGGGTGACATACTGAGAACTTGTTGAAAGAAAGGAATAGAATAGAATTGTGTGGAATGGAATGGAATGGAATGGAATGGAATGGAATGGGATGGAATGCAATGGAATGGAATGGAATGGAACGGAATAGAATGGAATGGAATAGAATGGAATGGAGTGGAATGGAATGTAACAGTGAAATAAAATGTGAGCTGACATGGTGGCATTGCTATACTGCCAGGGTGACAGATTTAGAACTTGTTTAAAGAAAAGAATAGAATAGAATAGTGTGCAATGGAAAGGAATGGAATTGAATGGAGTGGAAAGAAATGGAATGGAATGGAAAGGTGAAATAAAATGTGAGCTGACATTGTGCCACTGCAATCCAGCCAGGGTGAGAGATTTAGAACTTGTTTAAAGAAAGGAATAGGATAGAATAGTGTGGAATTGCATGGAGTGGAGTGGAATGGAATGGAACGCAATGGAATGGAATAGAGTAGAATGGAATGGATTGGAATGGAATTGATTGGAAGGGAATGGAAGGGAATGTAATGGAATGGAAGTAATGTATTGCTATGGATCAGAATGGAATGGAGTGGAATGAAATTGAATGGAATGGAATGGAATGGAATGGAAAGGAATGGAATGGAAGGGAGTGGAGTGGAATGGAATGGAATGGAATGGAATTGAATGGAATGGAATGGAATGGAATGGAATGGAATGGATTGGAGTGGAATGGAATGGAATGGAATGGTGAAATAAAATGTGAGCTGCTAATGTGCAACTGAATTCCAGCCAGAGGGACAGATTGAGAAGTTGTTGAAAGAAAGGAATAGAATAGAATAGTGTGGAATGGAATGGAAAAGAATAGAATGGAATTGATTGTAATTGAATCAAATTGAAGGGGTGCAATGGCAGGGAATGGAATGGAAAGGAATAAAATGGAATGGAATGGTGAAATAAAATGTGAGCTGACACTGAGGAACTGCAATCCAGCCAGGGTGACAGATTGAGAATTTATTGTAAGAAAGGAATAGAATAGAATAGTGTGGAATGGAATAGAACGGAATGGAATGGAATGGAATTAAATGGAGTGCAATGGAACGGAATGGAACGGAATAGAATGAAATGGAATGGAATGGAAGGGAATGGAATGGAATGGAATGGAATGGAATGGAATGGAATGGAATGGATTGGAATGGAATGGAGTGCAATGGAACGGAATGAAAAGGAATTTAATGAAATGAAATGGAATGGAATGGAAATTCATGGGATGGATTGCAATGGTGAAATAAAATATGAGCTGACATTGTGACAATTGAAATCAGCCAGGGTACAGATTGAGAATTTTTTGAAAGAACGGAATAGAATGGAATAGAAGAATGTGGAATGTAATGTAATGGAATGGAATGGAATGGAATGGAATGGAATGGAATCGAGAGGAATGGATTGGAATGGAATAGAATGGAATGGAATGGGGAAATAAAATTTGAGCTAAATTTGAGCCACTGCAATCCAGCCAGGGTGTCAGATTCAGAATTTATGGAAGAAAGGAATAGAGTAGAATAGTGAGGAATGGAGGGAATGGAATGGAATGGAGTGGAATTGAATGGAAGGGAATGGAATAGAATGGAAATGAATGGAATGGAATGGAATGGAATTGAATGGCATGGCATAGAATGGAATCGAATGGAATGTCGAAATAAAATGAGAGCTTACCTCGTGCCACGCAATCCAGGCAGGGTGACAGATTGAGAACATGTTGAAAGAAGGGAATAGAACAGAATAGTGTGGAATGGAATGGAATGGAATGGAGCGCAGTGGAACGGAATGGTATGAAATAAATGGAATGGAATGGAATGGAATGGCACAGTGAAATATAATGAGAGCTGACATTGTGCCACGGCAATTCAGCCAGGGTGAGAGATTGAGAACATTTTGGAAGGAAAGAACAAAATAGGATAATGTGGAATGGAATGGAATGGAATGGAATGGAATGGAATGGAATGGCATGGAACAGAGGGCAATGGAACGGAAAGGAACTGAATGGAATGGAATGGAATGGAATGGAATGGAATGGAATGGAATGGAATGGAATGGAATGGAATGGTGAAATAAAATGTGAGCTGACATTGGGCCAATGCAATCCAGCCAGGGTGACACATTGAGAACATATTGAAAGAAATGAATAGAATAGAATACTGTGGAATGGAATGGAATAATGGAATGGAATGGAATGGAATGGAATGGAATAGAATGGAATGGAATGGAAAGGTGAAATAAAATGGAAGCTGACATTGAGCCACAGCAATTGAGCAAGGGTGAGAGATTGAGAACTGCTTGAAAGCGAGTAATAGAATACAATAATGAGGAATGGAATGTAATGCAATGGAATGGAATGGAATGGAATGGAATGGAATGGAATGGAATGGAATGGAATGCAATCGAAAGGAATGGAATGGAATGGAATGAAATGGAAAGGAAGGGAATGGAATAGAATGGAATGGAACGGTGAAATAAAAAGTAAGCTGACATTGTAGAACTGCAATAAAATCAGGGTGACAGTTTGAGAAGTTGATAAAATAAGAATGGAATGGAATGGAATGGAATGGAATGGAATGGAATGGAATGGAATAGAGTGTAATTGAACATAATGGAAGAGAATGGAATGAAATCAAATGGAATGGAATTGAATGGAATTTACTGGAATAGAATGAAATGGAATGGAATGGAATTTAATGGAGTCTATTGGAATGGAATGGAATGGAATGGAAATGAATGGAATGGAACAGTGAAACAAAATGCGAGCTGATATTCTGCCACTGTAATCCAGCCAGCATGACAGATTGAGAGCTCGTTGAAAGAAAGGAATAGAATAGCATAGTGTGGAATGGAATGGAATTTAATGGAATGGAATGGAATGGAATGGAATGCAATTGAATGGAATGGAATGGAATGCAATTGAATTGAATGGAACGGAATGGAATGAAATGGAACGGAATGAAAAAATGCAATAAAATGAAGAATGCAATTGAATTGAATGGAACGGAATGGAATGAAATGGAACGGAATCGGATGGAATGGAATGGAACGGTGAAATAAAATGTGAGCTGACATTGTACCAGTGCAAAGCAACCAGAGTTACAGATTGAGAACTAGTTGAAAGAAACTAATAGAATAGAATAGTGGGGAATGGAATGGAATGGAATGGAATGGAATGGAATGGAATGGAATGGCACAGTGAAATATAATGAGAGCTGACATTGTGCCACGGCAATTCAGCCAGGGTGAGAGATTGAGAACATTTTGGAAGGAAAGAACAGAATAGGATAGTGTGGAATGGAATGGAATGGAGTGGAATGGAATGTAATGGCATGGAACAGAGGGCAATGGAAAGGAAAGGAACTGAATGGAATGGAAAGGAATGGTGAAATAAAATGTGAGCTGACATTGTGCCAATGCAATCCAGGCAGGGTGACACATTGAGAACATATTGAAAGAAATGAATAGAATAGAATAGTGTGGAATGGAATGGAATAATGGAATGGAATGGAATGGAATGGAATCGATTAGAATGGAATGGAATGGACTGGAATGGAATGGAATGGAATAGAATGGAATGGAATGGAAAGGTGAAATAAAATGGAAGCTGACATTGAGCCACAGCAATTGAGCCAGGGCGAGAGATTGACAACTGCTTGAAAGCGAGTAATAGAATACAATAATGGGGAACGGAATGTAATGCAATGGAAGGGAATAATGGAATGGAATGGAATGGAATGGAATGGAATGGAATGGAATGGAATGCAATTGAAAGGAATGGAATGGAATGGAATGCAATTGAAAGGAATGGAATGGAATGGAATGAAATGGAAAGGAAGGGAATGGAATAGAATGGAATGGAACGGTGAAATAAAAAGTAAGCTGACATTGTAGAACTGCAATTAAATCAGGGTGACAGTTTGAGAAGTTGATGAAATAAGAATGGAATGGAAAGGAATGGAATGGAATGGAATGGAATGGAATGGAATGGAATAGAGTGTAATTGAACATAATCGAAGAGAATGGAATGAAATCAAATGGAATGGAATTGAATGGAATTTACTGGAATAGAATGAAATGGAATGGAATGGAATGGAATGGAGTCAAGTGGAATGGAATGGAATGGAATGGAATGGAAATGAATGGAATGGAACAGTGAAACAAAATGCGAGCTGATATTCTGCCACTGTAATCCAGCCAGCATGACAGATTGAGAGCTCGTTGAAAGAAAGGAATAGAATAGCATAGTGTGGAATGGAATGGAATTTAATGGAATGGAATGGAATGGAATGGAATGCAATTGAATTGAATGGAACGGAATGGAATGAAATGGAACGGAATCGGATGGAATGGAATGGAACGGTGAAATAAAATGTGAGCTGATATTGTACCAATGCAAAGCAACCAGAGTTACAGATTGAGAACTAGTTGAAAGAAACTAATAGAATAGAATAGTGGGCAATGGAATGGAATGGAATGGAATGGAATGGAATGGAATGGAATGCAATGGAATAGAATGGAAAGGAATGGAATGGTGTGCAATTGAACGGAATGGAACGGAATGGACTGAAATGGAATGGAATGGAACACAATGGAACTGAATGGCATGGAACGGAACGGAATGGAATGGAATAGAATGGAACGGAGAAATAAAACTTGGGCTGACATGGCACCACTGAAATCCAGCCAAGGTGACAGATTGAGAACTTGTTGAACCAAAGGAATAGAATAGAATAATGTGGAATGGAATGGAATGGAATGGAATGGAATGGAATGGAATGCAATGGAATGGAATGGCACAGTGAAATAAAATGAGAACTGAAATTGTCGCACTGCAATTCAGCCAGGGTGAGTCATTGAGAACTTTTTGGAAGGAAAGAACAGAATAGGATAGTGTGGAATGGAATGGAATTGAATGGAATGGCATGGAATAGAGTGCAATGGAACGGAATGGAAATGAATGGAATGAAATGGAATGGAAAGGAATGGAATGGTGAAATAAAATGTAAGCTGACACTGTGCCAATGCAATCCAGCCAGGGTGACACATTGAGAATATATTGAAAGAAATGAATAGAATAGAATACTGTTGAATGGAATGGAATGATATGGAATGGAATGGAATGGAATGGAATGGAATGAAATGGAATGGAATGGTGAAACAAAATGTGAGCTGACATTGAGCCAATGCAATACAGATAGTGTTACAGATTGAGAACTTGCTGAAAGAAAGGAATAGAAAAGAATAATCTGCAATGGAAAGGAATGGAGTGGAATGGAATGGAATGGAATGGAATGGAATGTAGGGCAATGGAACGGAATGGAACTGCATGGAACAAAATGGAATGGAATGGAATGGAATGGAATGGAATGGAATGGAATGGAATGGATTGGAATTGAATGTAAAAGAAAATGTAATCAGACATTGTGGAACTGCAATCCAGCAAGGGTGACAGATTGAGAACTTGTTGAAACAAAGGAATGGAATGGAATGGAATGGATTGGAATGGAATGGAATGGAATGGAGTGAAATGGAGTGGAACGCATTGGAGTTCAATGGAACGGAGGAGATTGAAATGGAAAGGAATGGAATGGAATGGCAGGGAATGAAATGGAATGTAACGTTGAAATATAACGTGAGTTGACATTCTGATACTGCAATAAAGCCAGGGTAACATACTGAGAACTTTTTGAAAGTAAGGAATAGAAAAGAACAGTGTAGATTGGAAGGGAATGGAACGGAATCGAATGAAATGGAAAGGAAAGGAGTGGAATGGAATTGAATGGAAAGGAATGGAATGAAATGGAATGGAATGGAATGGAATGGAATGGAATGGAATGGAGTGCAGTTGAACATTAAAGAAGAGAATGGAATGAAATCGATTGGAATAGAATTGAATGGAATTGAATGGAATAGAATGGAATGGAATGGAATGGAATGGAATGGAATGGAATGGAGGGGAATGGAATGGAATGGAAATGAATGGAATGGAACAGTGAAACAAAATGTGAGATGCTATTCTGCCACTGCAATCCAGCCAGGGTGACAGATTGAGAGCTTGTTGAAAGAAAGCAATGGAATAGCATAGTGTGGAACGGAGTGGAATGGAATGGAATGGAATGGAATGGAATGGAATGGAATGGAATGGAATGGAAAGGTGAAATAAAATGTGAGCTGATATTGTGCCTCTGCAATCCAGCCAGGGTGACAGATTGAGAATTTGTTGAAAAAAGGACTAGAAACGAATAGTGTGGATTGGAATGGAGTGGAATGGAATGGAATGGAATGAAATGGAATGGAATGGAATGGAACGGTGAAATAAAACGTGAGCTGATATTGTGCCACTGCAATTCAGCCAGGGTGACAGATTGAGAACTTGTGGAAAGAAAAGAAGATAATACGATAGTGTGGAATGCAATGGAATGGAATGGAATGGAATGGAATGGAATGGAATGGAATGGAATAGAATGGAAATGAATGGAAAGGAATGGAATGGAATGGAATGGAATGGAATGGAATGGAATGGTGAAAGAAAATGTGAGCTGACACTGTGCCACTGAAATCCAGCCAGGGTGACATATTGAGAATTGTTGAAACAAAGGAGTAGAATAGAATAGTGTGCAATGTAATGGAATGGAATGGAATGGAATGGAATGGAATGGAATGGAATGCAATGGAAAGGAAGGGAATGGAATGGAATGACATGGAAAGGAAGGGAATGGAATGGAAAGAAATTTAACGGTGAAGTAAAAAGTAAGCTGACATTGTGGAACTGCAATATAATCAGGGTGACAGTTTGAGAAGTTGGTGAAATAAGAATGGAATGGAATGGAGTGCAATTGAACCTAATAGAAGAGAATGGAATGAAATCGAATTGAAAAGAATTGAATGGAATTGAATGGAATAGAATGAAATGGAATGGAATGGAATGGAATGGATGGAATGGAATGGCGTGGAGTGGAGTGGAGTGGAGTGGAATGGAATGGAATGGAATGGAATGGAATGGAATAGAATGGAATGGAATGGAATGGAATGGAATAGAATGGAATGGAATGGAAAGGTGAAATAAAATGGAAGCTGACATTGAGCCACAGCAATTGAGCAAGGGTGAGAGATTGAGAACTGCTTGAAAGCGAGTAATAGAATACAATAATGGGGAATGGAATGTAATGCAATGGAATGGAATAGAATGGAATGGAATGGAATGGAATGGAATGGAATGGAATGGAATGCAATTGAAAGGAATGGAATGGAATGGAATGAAACGGAAAGGAAGGGAATGGAATAGAATGGAATGGAACGGTGAAATAAAAAGTAAGCTGACATTGTAGAACTGCAATAAAATCAGGGTGACAGTTTGAGAAGTTGATAAAATAAGAATGGAATGGGATGGAATGGAATGGAATGGAATGGAATGGAATAGAGTGTAATTGAAC
Source organism: Nomascus leucogenys (assembly GCF_006542625.1). Lineage (NCBI taxonomy): Eukaryota > Metazoa > Chordata > Mammalia > Primates > Hylobatidae > Nomascus > Nomascus leucogenys. Next base: position 18,327 of record NW_022096787.1, read on the forward strand.
ATAATGGAAGAGAATGGAATGAAATCAAATGGAATGGAATTGAATGGAATTTACTGGAATAGAATGAAATGGAATGGAATGGAATTTAATGGAGTCTATTGGAATGGAATGGAATGGAATGGAAATGAATGGAATGGAACAGTGAAACAAAATGCGAGCTGATATTCTGCCACTGTAATCCAGCCAGCATGACAGATTGAGAGCTCATTGAAAGAAAGGAATAGAATAGCATAGTGTGGAATGGAATGGAATTTAATGGAATGGAATGGAATGGAATGGAATGGTGAAACAAAATGTGAGCTGACATTGAGCCAATGCAATACAGATAGTGTTACAGATTGAGAACTTGCTGAAAGAAAGGAATAGAAAAGAATAATCTGCAATGGAAAGGAATGGAGTGGAATGGAATGGAATGGAATGGAATGGAATGTAGGGCAATGGAACGGAATGGAACTGCATGGAACAAAATGGAATGGAATGGATTGGAATGGAATGGAATGGAATGGAATGGAATGGAATGGATTGGAATTGAATGTAAAAGAAAATGTAATCAGACATTGTGGAACTGCAATCCAGCAAGGGTGACAGATTGAGAACTTGTTGAAACAAAGGAATGGAATGGAATGGAATGGATTGGAATGGAATGGAATGGAATGGATTGAAATGGAGTGGAATGCATTGGAGTTCAATGGAATGGAGGAGATTGAAATGGAAAGGAATGGAATGGAATGGCAGGGAATGAAATGGAATGTAACGTTGAAATATAACGTGAGTTGACATTCTGATACTGCAATAAAGCCAGGGTAACATACTGAGAACTTTTTGAAAGTAAGGAATAGAAAAGAACAGTGTAGATTGGAAGGGAATGGAACGGAATCGAATGAAATGGAAAGGAAAGGAGTGGAATGGAATTGAATGGAAAGGAATGGAATGAAATGGAATGGAATGGTATGGAATGGAATGGAATGGAATGGAGTGCAGTTGAACATTAAAGAAGAGAATGGAATGAAATCGATTGGAATAGAATTGAATGGAATTGAATGGAATAGAATGGAATGGAATGGAATGGAATGGAATGGAATGGAATGGAATGGAAGGGAATGGAATGGAATGGAAATGAATGGAATGGAACAGTGAAACAAAATGTGAGATGCTATTCTGCCACTGCAATCCAGCCAGGGTGACAGATTGAGAGCTTGTTGAAAGAAAGCAATGGAATAGCATAGTGTGGAACGGAGTGGAATGGAATGGAATGGAATGGAATGGAATGGAATGGAATGGAATGGAATGGAATGGAATGGAATGGTGAAATAAAATGTGAGCTGATATTGTGCCTCTGCAATCCAGCCAGGGTGACAGATTGAGAATTTGTTGAAAAAAGGACTAGAAACGAATAGTGTGGATTGGAATGGAGTGGAATGGAATGGAATGGAATGGAATGGAATGGAATGGAATGGAACGGTGAAATAAAACGTGAGCTGATATTGTGCGACTGCAATTCAGCCAGGGTGACAGATTGAGAACTTGTGGAAAGAAAAGAAGATAATACGATAGTGTGGAATGCAATGGAATGGAATGGAATGGAATGGAATGGAATGGAATGTAATGGAACAGAATGGAAATGAATGGAATGGGATGGAATGGAATGGAATCGAATGGTGAAAGAAAATGTGAGCTGAGACTGTGCCACTGAAATCCAGCCAGGGTGACATATTGAGAATTGTTGAAACAAAGGAGTAGAATAGAATAGTGTGCAATGTAATCGAATCGAAAGGAATGGAATGGAATGGAATGGAATGGAATGGAATGGAATGGAATGGAATGGAGTGCAATGGAACGGAATGGAATGGAATTGAATGAAATGGGATGGAGTGGAAAAGAAAGGAATGGAATGAAACGGTGTAACAAAATGCGAGCCGACTTTGTGCCACTGCAATACAGCCAGGGTGACAGAGGGTGATAGATTGAGAATATGTTGAAAGAAAGGAGTAGAATAGAGTAGTTTGGAATGGAATGGAATGAAATGGAATGGAGTGCAATGGAACCGAGTTGAACAGAAAGTAATGAAATGGAATGGAAGGGAATGTAATGAATGGAATGTAATGGTGAAATGAAATTTGAGCTGAGATTGTGCAACTGCAATCCTACAAGGGTTACATATTGAGAACTTGTTGAAAGAAAGGAATAGAATAAAAGAGTGTGGAATGGAAAGGAGTGGAATGGAATGGAATGGAATGGAATGGAAGGAATGGAATAGAATGGAATGGAAGGAATGAAATGGAATAGAATGGAAGGAATGAAATGGAATGGAATGGAAGGAATGGAATGGAATGGAATGGGTTGCAATGGAAAGGAATGGAACAGAATGGACTGAAATGGAATGGAATGGAACGGAACGGAATGGAAGGGAATGGATTGGAATGGAATGGAATAGAAAGGAATGATGAAATAAAATGAGGGGTGATACAGCAACACTGAAATCTAGCCAGGGTGAAAGATTGAGAAACTGTTGAATGAAAGGAATGGAATAGATTAGTGTGGAAAGGAAAGGAATGGAATGGAATGGAATGGAATGGAATGAAATGGAATGGAATGGAGACCATCACGTGGAATGGAGTGAAATGGAATGGAATGGAATGGAATGGAATGAAATGGAAAGGAAGGGAATGGAATGGAATGACATGGAAAGGAAGGGAATGGAATGGAAAGAAATTTAACGGTGAAGTAAAAAGTAAGCTGACATTGTGGAACTGCAATATAATCAGGGTGACAGTTTGAGAAGTTGGTGAAATAAGAATGGAATGGAATGGAGTGCAATTGAACCTAATAGAAGAGAATGGAATGAAATCGAATTGAAAAGAATTGAATGGAATTGAATGGAATCGAATGAAATGGAATGGAATGGAATGGAATGGAATGGAATGGAATGGCGTGGAGTGGAGTGGAGTGGAGTGGAGTGGAGTGGAGTGGAATGGAATGGAATGGAGTGGAATGGAATGGAATGGAATGGAATGGAATGGAAATGAACGGAATGGAACAGTGAAATAAAATGTGAGCTGATGTACTTCCACTGAAATCCAGCCAGGGTGACAGATTGAGAGCTTGTTGAAAGAAAGGAATAGAATAGCATACTGTGGAATGGAATGGAATGGAATGGAATGGAATGGAATGGAATGGAATGGAATGGAACGGAATGGAATGGAATGGAATGAAATGGAATGGAATGGTTAAATAAAATGTGAGCTGATATTGTGCCACTGCAATACAGCCAGGGTGACAGATAAAGAACTTGTTGAAAGAAAGTAATAGAATCGAATAGTCTGGAATGGAATGGAATGGAGTGCAATGGAAGAGAATGGAATGGAATGGAATGGAATAGAATGGAATGGAATGGAATGGAATGGAATGGAATGGAATGGAATGGAATGGAATGGAATGAACAGTGAAATAAAATGTGAGCTGACATTGTGCCAATGAAATCCAGCCAGGGTGACACATTGAGAACATATTGAAAGAAATGAATAGAATAGAATACTGTGGAATGGAATGGAATAGTGGAATGGAATGGAATGGAATGGAATGGAATGGAATGGAATAGAATGGAATGGAATGGAAAGGTGAAATAAAATGGGAGCTGATATTGAGCCACAGCAATTGAGCCAGGGTGAGAGATTGAGAACTGCTTGAAAGCGAGGAATAGAATACAATAATGGGGAACGGAATGTAATGCAATGGAATGGAATAGAATGGAATGGAATGGAATGGAATGGAATGGAATGGAATGGAATGGAATGGAATGAAATGCAATTGAAAGGAATGGAATGGAATGGAAAGAAATGGAAAGGAAGGGAATGGAATAGAATGGAGTGGAACGGTGAAATATAAAGTAAGCTGACATTGTAGAACTGCAATAAAATCAGGGTGACAGTTTGAGAAATTAATGAAATAAGAATGGAATGGAAAGGAATGGAATGGAATGGAATGGAATGGAATAGAGTGTAATTGAACATAATGGAAGAGAATGGAATGAAATCAAATGGAATGGAATTGAATGGAATTTACTGGAATAGAATGAAATGGAATGGAATGGAATGGAATGGAGTCAAGTGGAATGGAATGGAATGGAATGGAAATGAATGGAATGGAACAGTGAAACAAAATGCGAGCTGATATTCTGCCACTGTAATCCAGCCAGCATGACAGATTGAGAGCATGTTGAAAGAAAGGAATAGAATAGCATAGTGTGGAATGGAATGGAATGGAATTGAATGGAATGGAATGGAATGGAATGCAATTGAATTGAATGGAACGGAATGGAATGAAATAGAATGGAATCGGATGGAATGGAATGGAACGGTGAAATAAAATGTGAGCTGATATTGTACCAATGCAAAGCAACCAGAGTTACAGATTGAGAACTAGTTGAAGGAAACTAATAGAATAGAATAGTGGGCAATGAAATGGAATGGAATGGAATGGAATGGAATGGAATGGTGTGCATTTGAATGGAATGGAATGGAATGGAGTGAAATGGAATGGAATGGAACACAATCGAACTGAACGGCATGGAACGGAACGGAATGGAATGGAAAGGAATGGAATGGAATAGAATGGAACAGTGAAATAAAACTTGGGCTGACATGGCACCACTGAAATCCAGCCAAGGTGACAGATTGAGAACTTGTTGAACCAAAGGAATAGAATAGAATAATGTGGAATTGAATGGAATGGAATGGAATGGAATGCAATGGAATGGCACAGTGAAATAAAATGAGAACTGAAATTGTCACACTGAAATTCACCCAGGGTGAGGGATGGAGAAATTTTTGGAAGGAAAGAACAGAATAGGATAGTGTGGAATGGAATGGAATTGAATGGAATGGCATGGAATAGAGGGCAACGGAACGGAATGGAACTGAATGGAATGAAATGGAATGGAAAGGAATGGAATGGTGAAATAAAATGTAAGCTGACATAGTGCAAATGCAATCCAGCCAGGGTGACACATTGATAACATATTGAAAGAAATGAATAGAATAGAATACTGTGGAATGGAATGGAATGATATGGAATGGAATGGAATGGAATGGAATGGAATGAAATGGAATGGAAATGGAATGGAATGAAATGGAATGAAATGGAATGGAATGGAATGGAATGGAATGGAATGGAATGGAATGGAATGGAATGAATGGAATGGAATGGAATGGAATGGAATGGAATGGAATGGAATGGAATGGAATGGAATGGAATGGTGAAACAAAATGTGAGCTGACATTGAGCCAATGCAATACAGATAGGGTTACAGATTGAGAACTTGCTGAAAGAAAGGAATAGAAAAGAATAGTCTGCAATGGAAAGGAATGGAGGGGAATGGAATGGAATGGAATGGAATGGAATGGAATGGAATGGAATGGAATGGAATGTAGGGCAATGGAACGGAATGGAACTGTATGGAACAAGACGGAATGGAATGGAATGGAATGGAATGGAATGGAATGGAATGGAATGGATTGGAATGGAACGTAAAAGAAAATGTAAGCTGACATTGTGGAACTGCAATCCAGCTAGGGTGACAGATTGAGATCTTGTTGAAACAAAGGAATGGAATGGAATGGAATGGAATGAAATGGAGTGGAATGCATTGGAGTTCAATGGAACGGAGTGGATTGAAATGGAAAGGAATGGAATGGAATGGAATGGCAGGGAATGGAATGGAATGTAACGTTGAAATATAACGTGAGTTGACATTCTGACACTGCAATAAAGCCAGGGTAACATATTGAGAACTTTTGAAAGAAAGGAATAGAAAAGAACAGTGTAGATTGGAAGGGAGTGGAACGGAATCGAATGAAATGGAAAGGAAAGGAGTGGAATGGAATTGAATGGAAAGGAATGGAATGATATGGAATGGAATGGGATGGAATGGAATGGAATGGAATGGAGTGCAGTTGAACATAATAGAAGAGAATGGAATGAAATTGATTGGAATAGAATTGAATGGAATTGAATGGAATAGAATGAAATGAAATGGAATGGAATGGAATGGAGGGGAATGGAATGGAATGGAAATGAATGGAATGGAACAGTGAAACAAAATGTGAGCTGCTATTCTGCCACTGCAATCCAGCCAGGGTGACAGATTGAGAGCTTGTTGAAAGAAAGCAATGGAATAGCATAGTGTGGAATGGACTGGAATGGAATGGTGAAATAAAATGTGAGCTGATATTGTGCCACTGCAATCCAGCCGGGGTGACAGATTGAGAATTTGTTGAAAAAAGGACTAGAAACGAATAGTGTGGATTGGAATGGAGTGGAATGGAATGGAATGGAATGGAATGGAATGGAACGGTGAAATAAAATGTGAGCTGACATTGTGCCACTGCAATTCAGACAGGGTGACAGATTGAGAACTTGTGGAAAGAAAGGAAGATAATATGATAGTGTGGAATGCAACGGAATGGAACGGAATGGAATGGAATGGAATGGAATGGAATGGAATGGAAAGGAATGGAAATGAATGGAAAGGAATGGAATGGAATGGAATGGAATGGAATGGAATGGAATGGAATGGAATGGTGAAGGAAAATGTGAGCTGACACTGTGCCACTGAAATCCAGCCAGGGTGACATATTGAGAATTGTTGAAACAAAGGAGTAGAATAGAATAGTGTGCAATGGAATGGAATGTAGAATGGAATGGAATGGAATGGAATGGAATGGAATGGAATGGAATGGAATGGAATAGAAGGGAATGGAGTGCAATGGAATGGAATGGAATGGAATCAAATGAAATGGCATGGAGTGGAAAAGAAAGGAATGGAATGAAACGGTGTAACAAAATGCGAGCCGACATTGTGCCACTGCAATCCAGCCAGGGTGACAGAGGGTGACACATTGAGAAAATGTTGAAAGAAAGGAGTAGAATAGAGTAGTTTGGAATGGAATGGAATGAAATGGAATGGAGTGCAATGGAACGGAGTTGAACAGAAAGTAATGAAATGCAATGGAAGGGAATGTAATGAATGGAATGGAATGGTGAAATGAAATTTGAGCTGACACTGTGCAACTGCAATCCTACAAGGGTTACATATTGAGAAATTATTGAAAGAAAGGAATAGAATAAAACAGTGTGGAATGGAAAGGATTGGAATGGAATGGAAGGAATGGAATAGAATGGAATGAAAGGAATGGAATGGAATAGAATGGAAGGAATGGAATGGAATGGAAGGAATGGAATGGAATGGAACGGAATGGAATGGAATGGAATAGAATGGAATGTGTTGCAATGGAAAGCAATGGAACAGAATGTACTGAAATGGGATGGAATGGAATGGAACAGAATGGAAGGGAATGGATTGGAATGTAATGGAATAGAAAGGAATGATGAAATAAAATGAGGGGTGATACTGCAACACTGAAATCTAGCCAGGGTGACAGATGGAGAAATTGTTGAATGAAAGGAATAGAATATATTAGTGTGGAAAGGAAAGGAATGGAATGGAATGGAATGGAATGGAATGGAATGGAATGGAATGGAGACCTTCACGTGGAATGGAGTGAAATGGAATGGAATGGAATGGAATGCAATGGAATGCAATGGAAAGGAAGGGAATGGAATGGAATGACAGGGAAAGGAAGGGAATGGAATGGAAAGGAATTTAACGGTGAAGTAAAAAGTAAGCTGACATTGTGGAACTTCAATATAATCAGGGTGACAGTTTGAGAAGTTGATGAAATAGGAATGGAATAGAATGGAGTGCAATTGAACATAATAGAAGAGAATGGAATGAAATCGAATTGAAAAGAATTGAACGGAATTGAATGGAATAGAATGAAATGGAATGGAATGGAATGGAATGGAATGGAATGGAATGGAATGGAATGGCGTGGAGTGGAGTGGAGTGGATTCGAGTGGAGTGGAATGGAATGGAATGGAATGGAAATGAATGGAATGCAACAGTGAAATAAAATGTGAGCTGATGTACTTCCACTGCAATCCAGCCAGGGTGACAGATTGAGAGCTTGTTGAAAGAAAGGAATATAATAGCATACTGTGGAATCGAATGGAATGGAATGGAATGGAATGGAATGGAATGGAATGGAATGGAATGGAACGGAATGGATTGGAATGGAATGAAATGGAATGCAATGGTTAAATAAAATGTGAGCTGATATTGTGCCACTGCAATCCAGCCAGGGTGACAGATAAAGAACATGTTGAAAGAAAGTAATAGAATCGAATAGTCTGGAATGGAATGGAATGGAGTGCAATGGAACAGAATGGAATGGAATGGAAATGGAATGGAATGGAATGGAATGGAATGGAATGGAATGAACAGTGAAATAAAATGTGAGCTGACATTGTGTCACTGCAATCCCCCAGGGTGACCGATTGAGAACTTGTTGAAAGAAAGGAAGAGAAGATGATATTGTGGAATGCAAATAAACGGAATGGAATGGAGTGTAATGGAACCGAAAGAAATAATGGAATGGAATGGAATGGAATGGAATGGAATGGAATGGAATGGAATGGTTAAAGTAAATGCGAGCTGACATTGTGCCACTGCAATCCAGCCAGGGTGACATGTTAAGAATTGTTGAAACAAAGGAGTAGAATAGCATAGTGTGGAATGTGATGGAAAGAAAAAGAATGGAAAGCAATGGAAAAGAATGGAACGGAATGGAATGGAATGGAACGGAACAGAACGGAACGGAATGGAATGGAATGTAATGGAATGGAATGGAATGGAATGCAATGGAACGGAATGGAATGGAACGGAATGATATGGAATGGAATGGAGTGGAAAAGAATGGAATGGAATGAAAGGGAGTAACAAAATGTGAGCTGACATTGTGCTACTGCAATCCAGCAGGGGTGACAGATTGACAACATGTTGAAAGAAAGGAGTAGAATGGAATAGTTTTGAGTGGAATGGAATGAAATGGAATGGAATGCAATGGAACGGAATTGACCGGAAAGTAATCAAATGGAATGGAAGGGAATGGAATGAACGGAATGGAATGGAATGCAACAGAATGAAATGGAACGGTGAAATGAAATATGAGCTGACATTGTGCCACTGCAATCCTACAAGGGTTACAGATTGAGAACTTGTTGAAAGAAAGGAATAGAATAAAATAGTGAATGGAATGGAATGGAGTGGAATGGAATGCAATGGAATGGAATAGAATGGAATTGGTTGCAATGGAAAAGAATGGAACAGAATGGAATGGAATGGAATGGAATGGAGTGGAATGGAATGGAAGGGAATGGATTGGAATGGAATGGAATGGAAAGGAAGGGTGAAATAAAATGTGGGGTGATACTGCAAAACTGAAATCCAGCTAGGGTGACAGATTGAGAAATTGTTGAATGGAAGGAATAGAATAGATTAGTGGGGAAGTGAAAGGAATGGAATGGAATGGAATGAAATGGAATGAATGGAATGGAATGGTGAGCAACATGCGGAATGGAATTAAATTGAATTGAATGGAATGGAATGGAATGGAATCGAATTTATTGGAAAGGAACTGTGAAATAAAATGTGTGCTGAATTTTTGCCACAGCAATCCAGACAGCGTGACAGACTCAGAACTTATTGAAAGAAAGGAATATAATAGAACAGTGTGGAATCGAATGTAATGTAATGGAATGGAATGAAATGGAATGGAATGGAGTGCAAGGGAATGGAATCGAATGGAAAGGAACGGAATGGAATGGAATGGAATGGAATGGAATGGAATGGAATGGAGTGTAATGGAAGAGAATGGAAATATGGAATGGAATGGAATGGAATGGAATGGAATGAATGGAATGGAATGGAATGGTGAAAGAAAATATGAGCTGACACTGTGCCACTGCAATCCAGCCAGGGTGACATATTGAGAATTGTTGAAACAAAGAAGTAGAATAGAATAGTGTGCAATGTAATGGAATGGAAAGGAATGGAATGGAATGGAATGGAATGGAATGGAATGGAATGGAAGGGAATGGAGTGCAATGGAACGGAATGGAATGGAATCGAATGAAATGGCATGGAGTTGAAAAGAAAGGAATGGAATGAAACGGTGTAACAAAATGCGAGCCGACATTGTGCCACTGAAATCCAGCCAGGGTGACAGAGGGTGATAGATTGAGAACATGTTGAAAGAAAGGAGTAAAATAGAGTAGTTTGGAATTGAATGGAATGAAATGGAATGGAGTGCAATGGAACGGAGTTGAACAGAAAGAAATGAAAAGGAATGGAAGGGAATGTAATGAATGGAATGGAATGGAATGGAATGCAATGGAATGGAATTGTGAAATGAAATTTGAGCTGACATTGTGCAACTGAAATCCTACAAGGGTTACATATTGAGAACTTGCTGAAAGAAAGGAATAGAATAAAAGAGTGTGGAATGGAAGGAGTGGAAAGGAATGGAATGGAATGGAATGGAATGGAATGGAATGGAAGGAATGGAATAGAATGGAATGGAAGGAATGGAATGGAATGGAAGGAATGGAATAGAATGGAAGGAATGGAATGGAATGGAAGGAATGGAATGGAATGGAAGGAATGGAATGGAATAGAATGGAAGGAAGGGAATGGAATGGAAGGAATGGAATGGAATGGAATGCAATGGAATGGAATAGAATGGAATGGGTTGCAATGGAAAGAATGGAACAGAATGGAATGGAATGGAATGGAACGGAACGGAATGCAAGGGGATGGATTGGAATGGAATGGAATGGAAAGGAATGATGAAATAAAATGAGGGGTGATACTGCAACACTGAAATCTTGCCAGGGTGACAGATGGAGAAATTGTTGAATGAAAGGAATAGAATATATTAGTGTGGAAAGGAAAGGAATGGAATGGAATGGAATGGAATGGCAGGGAATGGAATGGAATGTAACGTTGAAATATAACGTGAGTTGACATTCTGACACTGCAATAAAGGCAGGGTAACATATTGAGAACTTTTGAAAGAAAGGAATAGAAAAGAACAGTGTAGATTGGAAGGGAGTGGAACGGAATCGAATGAAATGGAAAGGAAAGGAGTGGAATGGAATTGAATGGAAAGGAATGGAATGATATGGAATGGAATGGGATGGAATGGAATGGAATGGAATGGAGTGCAGTTGAACATAATAGAAGAGAATGGAATGAAATTGATTGGAATAGAATTGAATGGAATTGAATGGAATAGAATGAAATGGAATGGAATGGAATGGATGGGAATGGAATGGAATGGAAATGAATGGAATGGAACAGTGAAACAAAATGTGAGCTGCTATTCTGCCACTGCAATCCAGCCAGGGTGACAGATTGAGAGCTTGTTGAAAGAAAGCAATGGAATAGCATAGTGTGGAATGGAATGGAATGGAATGGTGAAATAAAATGTGAGCTGATATTGTGCCACTGCAATCCAGCCGGGGTGACAGATTGAGAATTTGTTGAAAAAAGGACTAGAAACGAATAGTGTGGATTGGAATGGAGTGGAATGGAATGGAATGGAATGGAATGGAATGGAATGGAATGGAACGGTGAAATAAAATGTGAGCTGACATTGTGCCACTGCAATTCAGACAGGGTGACAGATTGAGAACTTGTGGAAAGAAAGGCAGATAATACGATAGTGTGGAATGCAATGGAATGGAACGGAATGGAATGGAATGGAATGGAATGGAATGGAATGGAATGGAATGGAATGGAATGGAACAGAATGGAAATGAATGGAACGGAATGGAACGGAATGGAATGGAATGGAATGGAATGGAATGGAATGGAATGGAATGGAATGGTGAAGGAAAATGTGAGCTGACACTGTGCCACTGAAATCCAGCCAGGGTGACATATTGAGAATTGTTGAAACAAAGGAGTAGAATAGAATAGTGTGCAATGTAATGGAATGGAATGGAATGGAATGGAATGGAATGGAATGGAATAGAAGGGAATGGAGTGCAATGGAATGGAATGGAATGGAATCAAATGAAATGGCATGGAGTGGAAAAGAAAGGAATGGAATGAAACGGTATAACAAAATGCGAGCCGACATTGTGCCACTGCAATCCAGCCAGGGTGACAGAGGGTGACACATTGAGAAAATGTTGAAAGAAAGGAGTAGAATAGAGTAGTTTGGAATGGAATGGAATGAAATGGAATGGAGTGCAATGGAACGGAGTTGAACAGAAAGTAATGAAATGCAATGGAAGGGAATGTAATGAATGGAATGGAATGGAATGGAATGGTGAAATGAAATTTGAGCTGACACTGTGCAACTGCAATCCTACAAGGGTTACATATTGAGAAATTGTTGAAAGAAAGGAATAGAATAAAACAGTGTGGAATGGAAAGGATTGGAATGGAATGGAAGGAATGGAATAGAATGGAATGAAAGGAATGGAATGGAATAGAATGGAAGGAATGGAATGGAATGGAAGGAATGGAATGGAATGGAACGGAATGGAATGGAATGGAATAGAATGGAATGTGTTGCAATGGAAAGCAATGGAACAGAATGTACTGAAATGGGATGGAATGGAATGGAACAGAATGGAAGGGAATGGATTGGAATGTAATGGAATAGAAAGGAATGATGAAATAAAATGAGGGGTGATACTGCAACACTGAAATCTAGCCAGGGTGACAGATGGAGAAATTGTTGAATGAAAGGAATAGAATATATTAGTGTGGAAAGGAAAGAATGGAATGGAATGGAATGGAATGGAATGGAATGGAATGGAGACCTTCACGTGGAATGGAGTGAAATGGAATGGAATGGAATGGAATGCAATGGAATGCAATGGAAAGGAAGGGAATGGAATGGAATGACAGGGAAAGGAAGGGAATGGAATGGAAAGGAATTTAACGGTGAAGTAAAAAGTAAGCTGACATTGTGGAACTTCAATATAATCAGGGTGACAGTTTGAGAAGTTGATGAAATAGGAATGGAATAGAATGGAGTGCAATTGAACATAATAGAAGAGAATGGAATGAAATCGAATTGAAAAGAATTGAACGGAATTGAATGGAATAGAATGAAATGGAATGGAATGGAATGGAATGGAATGGAATGGAATGGAATGGAATGGCGTGGAGTGGAGTGGAGTGGATTCGAGTGGAGTGGAATGGAATGGAATGGAATGGAAATGAATGGAATGCAACAGTGAAATAAAATGTGAGCTGATGTACTTCCACTGCAATCCAGCCAGGGTGACAGATTGAGAGCTTGTTGAAAGAAAGGAATAGAATAGCATACTGTGGAATGGAATGGAATGGAATGGAATGGAATGGAATGGAACGGAATGGATTGGAATGGAATGAAATGGAATGCAATGGTTAAATAAAATGTGAGCTGATATTGTGCCACTGCAATCCAGCCAGGGTGAGAGATAAAGAACATGTTGAAAGAAAGTAATAGAATCGAATAGTCTGGAATGGAATGGAATGGAATGGAATGGAATTGAATGGAATGGAATGGAATGGAATGGAATGGAATGGAATGGAATGGAATGGAATGGAATGGAATGGAATGGAATGGAATGAACAGTGAAATAAAATGTGAGCTGACATTGTGTCACTGCAATCCACCCAGGGTGACTGATTGAGATCTTGTTGAAAGAAAGGAAGAGAAGATGATATTGTGGAATGCAAATGAACGGAATGGAATGGAGTGTAATGGAACCGAATGGAAATAATGGAATGGAATGGAATGGAATGGATGGAATGGAATGGAATGGAATGGTTAAAGTAAATGCGAGCTGACATTGTGCCACTGCAATCCAGCCAGGGTGACATGTTAAGAATTGTTGAAACAAAGGAGTAGAATAGCATAGTGTGGAATGTAATGGAAAGAAAAAGAATGGAAAGCAATGGAAAGGAATGGAACGGAATGGAATGGAATGGAACGGAACAGAATGGAACGGAACGGAATGGAATGGAATGGAATGGAATGGAGTGCAATGGAACGGAATGGAATGGAACGGAATGATATGGAATGGAATGGAGTGGAAAAGAATGGAATGGAATGAAAGGGAGTAACAAAATGTGAGCTGACATTGTGCTACTGCAATCCAGCAGGGGTGACAGATTGACAACATGTTGAAAGAAAGGAGTAGAATGGAATAGTTTTGAGTGGAATGGAATGAAATGGAATGGAATGCAATGGAACGGAATTGACCGGAAAGTAATCAAATGGAATGGAAGGGAATGGAATGAACGGAATGGAATGGAATGCAACAGAATGAAATGGAACGGTGAAATTAAATTTGAGCTGACATTGTGCCACTGCAATCCTACAAGGGTTACAGATTGAGAACTTGTTGAAAGAAAGGAATAGAATAAAATAGTGAATGGAATGGAATGGAGTGGAATGGAATGCAATGGAATGGAATAGAATGGAATTGGTTGCAATGGAAAAGAATGGAACAGAATGGAATGGAATGGAATGGAATGGAGTGGAATGGAATGGAAGGGAATGGATTGGAATGGAATGGAATGGAAAGGAAGGGTGAAATAAAATGTGGGGTGATACTGCAAAACTGAAATCCAGCCAGGGTGACAGATTGAGAAATTGTTGAATGGAAGGAATAGAATAGATTAGTGGGGAAGTGAAAGGAATGGAATGGAATGGAATGAAATGGAATGAATGGAATGGAATGGTGAGCAACATGCGGAATGGAATTAAATTGAATTGAATGGAATGGAATGGAATGGAATCGAATTTATTGGAAAGGAACTGTGAAATAAAATGTGTGCTGAATTTTTGCCACAGCAATCCAGACAGCGTGACAGACTCAGAACTTATTGAAAGAAAGGAATATAATAGAACAGTGTGGAATCGAATGTAATGTAATGGAATGGAATGAAATGGAATGGAATGGAGTGCAAGGGAATGGAATCGAATGGAAAGGAACGGAATGGAATGGAATGGAATGGAATGGAATGGAATGGAGTGTAATGGAAGAGAATGGAAATGAATGGAATGGAATGGAATGGAATGGAATGGAATGGAATGGAATGGAATGGAATGGAATGGAATGGTGAAAGAAAATATGAGCTGACACTGTGCCACTGCAATCCAGCCAGGGTGACATATTGAGAATTGTTGAAACAAAGAAGTAGAATAGAATAGTGTGCAATGTAATGGAATGGAAAGGAATGGAATGGAATGGAATGGAATGGAATGGAATGGAAGGGAATGGAGTGCAATGGAACGGAATGGAATGGAATCGAATGAAATGGCATGGAGTTGAAAAGAAAGGAATGGAATGAAACGGTGTAACAAAATGCGAGCCGACATTGTGCCACTGAAATCCAGCCAGGGTGACAGAGGGTGATAGATTGAGAACATGTTGAAAGAAAGGAGTAAAATAGAGTAGTTTGGAATTGAATGGAATGAAATGGAATGGAGTGCAATGGAACGGAGTTGAACAGAAAGAAATGAAAAGGAATGGAAGGGAATGTAATGAATGGAATGGAATGGAATGGAATGCAATGGAATGGAATTGTGAAATGAAATTTGAGCTGACATTGTGCAACTGAAATCCTACAAGGGTTACATATTGAGAACTTGCTGAAAGAAAGGAATAGAATAAAAGAGTGTGGAATGGAAAGGAGTGGAAAGGAATGGAATGGAATGAATGGAATGGAATGGAATGGAATGGAATGGAAGGAATGGAATAGAATGGAATGGAAGGAATGGAATGGAATAGAATGGAAGGAATGGAATGGAATGGAATGGAAGGAATGGAATGGAATGGAAGGAATGGAATGGAATAGAATGGAAGGAAAGGAATGGAATGGAAGGAATGGAATGGAATGGAATGCAATGGAATGGAATAGAATGGAATGGGTTGCAATGGAAAGAATGGAACAGAATGGAATGGAATGGAATGGAACGGAACGGAATGCAAGGGGATGGATTGGAATGGAATGGAATGGAAAGGAATGATGAAATAAAATGAGGGGTGATACTGCAACACTGAAATCTTGCCAGGGTGACAGATGGAGAAATTGTTGAATGAAAGGAATAGAATATATTAGTGTGGAAAGGAAAGAATGGAATGGAATGGAATGGAATGGAAGGGAATGGAATGGAATGTAACGTTGAAATATAACGTGAGTTGACATTCTGACACTGCAATAAAGGCAGGGTAACATATTGAGAACTTTTGAAAGAAAGGAATAGAAAAGAACAGTGTAGATTGGAAGGGAGTGGAACGGAATCGAATGAAATGGAAAGGAAAGGAGTGGAATGGAATTGAATGGAAAGGAATGGAATGATATGGAATGGAATGGGATGGAATGGAATGGAATGGAATGGAGTGCAGTTGAACATAATAGAAGAGAATGGAATGAAATTGATTGGAATAGAATTGAATGGAATTGAATGGAATAGAATGAAATGGAATGGAATGGAATGGAGGGGAATGGAATGGAATGGAAATGAATGGAATGGAACAGTGAAACAAAATGTGAGCTGCTATTCTGCCACTGCAATCCAGCCAGGGTGACAGATTGAGAGCTTGTTGAAAGAAAGCAATGGAATAGCATAGTGTGGAATGGAATGGAATGGAATGGTGAAATAAAATGTGAGCTGATATTGTGCCACTGCAATCCAGCCGGGGTGACAGATTGAGAATTTGTTGAAAAAATGACTAGAAACGAATAGTGTGGATTGGAATGGAGTGGAATGGAATGGAATGGAATGGAATGGAATGGAATGGAATGGAACGGTGAAATAAAATGTGAGCTGACATTGTGCCACTGCAATTCAGACAGGGTGACAGATTGAGAACTTGTGGAAAGAAAGGCAGATAATACGATAGTGTGGAATGCAATGGAATGGAACGGAATGGAATGGAATGGAATGGAATGGAATGGAATGGAACAGAATGGAAATGAATGGAACGAATGGAATGGAATGGAATGGAATGGAATGGAATGGAATGAATGGAATGGAATGGAATGGAATGGTGAAGGAAAATGTGAGCTGACACTGTGCCACTGAAATCCAGCCAGGGTGACATATTGAGAATTGTTGAAACAAAGGAGTAGAATAGAATAGTGTGCAATGTAATGGAATGGAATGGAATGGAATGGAATGGAATGGAATAGAAGGGAATGGAGTGCAATGGAATGGAATGGAATGGAATCAAATGAAATGGCATGGAGTGGAAAAGAAAGGAATGGAATGAAACGGTGTAACAAAATGCGAGCCGACATTGTGCCACTGCAATCCAGCCAGGGTGACAGAGGGTGACAGATTGAGAAAATGTTGAAAGAAAGGAGTAGAATAGAGTAGTTTGGAATGGAATGGAATGAAATGGAATGGAGTGCAATGGAACGGAGTTGAACAGAAAGTAATGAAATGCAATGGAAGGGAATGTAATGAATGGAATGGAATGGAATGGAATGGAATGGTGAAATGAAATTTGAGCTGACACTGTGCAACTGCAATCCTACAAGGGTTACATATTGAGAAATTTTGAAAGAAAGGAATAGAATAAAACAGTGTGGAATGGAAAGGATTGGAATGGAATGGAAGGAATGGAATAGAATGGAATGAAAGGAATGGAATGGAATAGAATGGAAGGAATGGAATGGAATGGAAGGAATGGAATGGAATGGAACGGAATGGAATGGAATGGAATAGAATGGAATGTGTTGCAATGGAAAGCAATGGAACAGAATGTACTGAAATGGGATGGAATGGAATGGAACAGAATGGAAGGGAATGGATTGGAATGTAATGGAATAGAAAGGAATGATGAAATAAAATGAGGGGTGATACTGCAACACTGAAATCTAGCCAGGGTGACAGATGGAGAAATTGTTGAATGAAAGGAATAGAATATATTAGTGTGGAAAGGAAAGGAATGGAATGGAATGGAATGGAATGGAATGGAATGGAGACCTTCACGTGGAATGGAGTGAAATGGAATGGAATGGAATGGAATGCAATGGAATGCAATGGAAAGGAAGGGAATGGAATGGAATGACAGGGAAAGGAAGGGAATGGAATGGAAAGGAATTTAACGGTGAAGTAAAAAGTAAGCTGACATTGTGGAACTTCAATATAATCAGGGTGACAGTTTGAGAAGTTGATGAAATAGGAATGGAATAGAATGGAGTGCAATTGAACATAATAGAAGAGAATGGAATGAAATCGAATTGAAAAGAATTGAACGGAATTGAATGGAATAGAATGAAATGGAATGGAATGGAATGGAATGGAATGGAATGGAATGGAATGGAATGGCGTGGAGTGGAGTGGAGTGGATTCGAGTGGAGTGGAATGGAATGGAATGGAATGGAAATGAATGGAATGCAACAGTGAAATAAAATGTGAGCTGATGTACTTCCACTGCAATCCAGCCAGGGTGACAGATTGAGAGCTTGTTGAAAGAAAGGAATAGAATAGCATACTGTGGAATGGAATGGAATGGAATGGAATGGAATGGAATGGAATGGAATGGATGGAATGGAATGAAATGGAATGCAATGGTTAAATAAAATGTGAGCTGATATTGTGCCACTGCAATCCAGCCAGGGTGACAGATAAAGAACATGTTGAAAGAAAGTAATAGAATCGAATAGTCTGGAATGGAATGGAATGGAGTGCAATGGAACAGAATGGAATGGAATGGAATGGAATGGAATGGAATGGAATGGAATGGAATGGAATGGAATGGAATGGAATGAACAGTGAAATAAAATGTGAGCTGACATTGTGTCACTGCAATCCACCCAGGGTGACCGATTGAGAACTTGTTGAAAGAAAGGAAGAGAAGATGATATTGTGGAATGCAAATGAACGGAATGGAATGGAGTGTAATGGAACCGAATGGAAATAATGGAATGGAATGGAATGGAATGGAATGGAATGGAATGGTTAAAGTAAATGCGAGCTGACATTGTGCCACCGCAATCCAGCCAGGGTGACATGTTAAGAATTGTTGAAACAAAGGAGTAGAATAGCATAGTGTGGAATGTAATGGAAAGAAAAAGAATGGAAAGCAATGGAAAGGAATGGAACGGAATGGAATGGAATGGAACGGAACAGAACGGAACGGAATGGAATGGAATGGAATGGAATGGAATGGAATGGAATGGAGTGCAATGGAACGGAATGGAATGGAACGGAATGATATGGAATGGAATGGAGTGGAAAAGAATGGAATGGAATGAAAGGGAGTAACAAAATGTGAGCTGACATTGTGCTACTGCAATCCAGCAGGGGTGACAGATTGACAACATGTTGAAAGAAAGGAGTAGAATGGAATAGTTTTGAGTGGAATGGAATGAAATGGAATGGAATGCAATGGAACGGAATTGACCGGAAAGTAATCAAATGGAATGGAAGGGAATGGAATGAACGGAATGGAATGGAATGCAACAGAATGAAATGGAACGGTGAAATGAAATATGAGCTGACATTGTGCCACTGCAATCCTACAAGGGTTACAGATTGAGAACTTGTTGAAAGAAAGGAATAGAATAAAATAGTGAATGGAATGGAATGGAGTGGAATGGAATGCAATGGAATGGAATAGAATGGAATTGGTTGCAATGGAAAAGAATGGAACAGAATGGAATGGAATGGAATGGAATGGAGTGGAATGGAATGGAAGGGAATGGATTGGAATGGAATGGAATGGAAAGGAAGGGTGAAATAAAATGTGGGGTGATACTGCAAAACTGAAATCCAGCCAGGGTGACAGATTGAGAAATTGTTGAATGGAAGGAATAGAATAGATTAGTGGGGAAGTGAAAGGAATGGAATGGAATGGAATGAAATGGAATGAATGGAATGGAATGGTGAGCAACATGCGGAATGGAATTAAATTGAATTGAATGGAATGGAATGGAATGGAATCGAATTTATTGGAAAGGAACTGTGAAATAAAATGTGTGCTGAATTTTTGCCACAGCAATCCAGACAGCGTGACAGACTCAGAACTTATTGAAAGAAAGGAATATAATAGAACAGTGTGGAATCGAATGTAATGTAATGGAATGGAATGAAATGGAATGGAATGGAGTGCAAGGGAATGGAATCGAATGGAAAGGAACGGAATGGAATGGAATGGAATGGAATGGAATGGAATGGAATGGAATGGAATGGAGTGTAATGGAAGAGAATGGAAATGAATGGAATGGAATGGAATGGAATGGAATGGAATGGAATGGAATGGAATGGAATGGTGAAAGAAAATATGAGCTGACACTGTGCCACTGCAATCCAGCCAGGGTGACATATTGAGAATTGTTGAAACAAAGAAGTAGAATAGAATAGTGTGCAATGTAATGGAATGGAAAGGAATGGAATGGAATGGAATGGAATGGAATGAATGGAAGGGAATGGAGTGCAATGGAACGGAATGGAATGGAATCGAATGAAATGGCATGGAGTTGAAAAGAAAGGAATGGAATGAAACGGTGTAACAAAATGCGAGCCGACATTGTGCCACTGAAATCCAGCCAGGGTGACAGAGGGTGATAGATTGAGAACATGTTGAAAGAAAGGAGTAAAATAGAGTAGTTTGGAATTGAATGGAATGAAATGGAATGGAGTGCAATGGAACGGAGTTGAACAGAAAGAAATGAAAAGGAATGGAAGGGAATGTAATGAATGGAATGGAATGGAATGGAATGCAATGGAATGGAATTGTGAAATGAAATTTGAGCTGACATTGTGCAACTGAAATCCTACAAGGGTTACATATTGAGAACTTGCTGAAAGAAAGGAATAGAATAAAAGAGTGTGGAATGGAAAGGAGTGGAAAGGAATGGAATGGAATGGAATGGAATGGAATGGAATGGAATGGAATGGAAGGAATGGAATAGAATGGAATGGAAGGAATGGAATGGAATAGAATGGAAGGAATGGAATGGAATGGAAGGAATGGAATGGAATGGAAGGAATGGAAGGAATGGAATGGAATAGAATGGAAGGAAAGGAATGGAATGGAAGGAATGAATGGAATGGAATGCAATGGAATGGAATAGAATGGAATGGGTTGCAATGGAAAGAATGGAACAGAATGGAATGGAATGGAATGGAACGGAACGGAATGCAAGGGGATGGATTGGAATGGAATGGAATGGAAAGGAATGATGAAATAAAATGAGGGGTGATACTGCAACACTGAAATCTTGCCAGGGTGACAGATGGAGAAATTGTTGAATGAAAGGAATAGAATATATTAGTGTGGAAAGGAAAGGAATGGAATGCAATGGAATGGAATGGAATGGCAGGGAATGGAATGGAATGTAACGTTGAAATATAACGTGAGTTGACATTCTGACACTGCAATAAAGGCAGGGTAACATATTGAGAACTTTTGAAAGAAAGGAATAGAAAAGAACAGTGTAGATTGGAAGGGAGTGGAACGGAATCGAATGAAATGGAAAGGAAAGGAGTGGAATGGAATTGAATGGAAAGGAATGGAATGATATGGAATGGAATGGGATGGAATGGAATGGAATGGAATGGAGTGCAGTTGAACATAATAGAAGAGAATGGAATGAAATTGATTGGAATAGAATTGAATGGAATTGAATGGAATAGAATGAAATGGAATGGAATGGAATGGAGGGGAATGGAATGGAATGGAAATGAATGGAATGGAACAGTGAAACAAAATGTGAGCTGCTATTCTGCCACTGCAATCCAGCCAGGGTGACAGATTGAGAGCTTGTTGAAAGAAAGCAATGGAATAGCATAGTGTGGAATGGAATGGAATGGAATGGTGAAATAAAATGTGAGCTGATATTGTGCCACTGCAATCCAGCCGGGGTGACAGATTGAGAATTTGTTGAAAAAAGGACTAGAAACGAATAGTGTGGATTGGAATGGAGTGGAATGGAATGGAATGGAATGGAATGGAATGGAATGGAACGGTGAAATAAAATGTGAGCTGACATTGTGCCACTGCAATTCAGACAGGGTGACAGATTGAGAACTTGTGGAAAGAAAGGCAGATAATACGATAGTGTGGAATGCAATGGAATGGAACGGAATGGAATGGAATGGAATGGAATGGAATGGAATGGAAAAGAATGGAAATGAATGGAACGGAATGGAACGGAATGGAATGGAATGGAACGGAACGGAATGGAATGGAATGGAATGGAATGGAATGGAATGGAATGGTGAAGGAAAATGTGAGCTGACACTGTGCCACTGAAATCCAGCCAGGGTGACATATTGAGAATTGTTGAAACAAAGGAGTAGAATAGAATAGTGTGCAATGTAATGGAATGGAATGGAATGGAATGGAATGGAATGGAATAGAAGGGAATGGAGTGCAATGGAATGGAATGGAATGGAATCAAATGAAATGGCATGGAGTGGAAAAGAAAGGAATGGAATGAAACGGTGTAACAAAATGCGAGCCGACATTGTGCCACTGCAATCCAGCCAGGGTGACAGAGGGTGACAGATTGAGAAAATGTTGAAAGAAAGGAGTAGAATAGAGAAGTTTGGAATGGAATGGAATGAAATGGAATGGAGTGCAATGGAACGGAGTTGAACAGAAAGTAATGAAATGCAATGGAAGGGAATGTAATGAATGGAATGGAATGGAATGGAATGGTGAAATGAAATTTGAGCTGACACTGTGCAACTGCAATCCTACAAGGGTTACATATTGAGAAATTGTTGAAAGAAAGGAATAGAATAAAACAGTGTGGAATGGAAAGGATTGGAATGAATGGAAGGAATGGAATAGAATGGAATGAAAGGAATGGAATGGAATAGAATGGAAGGAATGGAATGGAATGGAAGGAATGGAATGGAATGGAACGGAATGGAATGGAATGGAATAGAATGGAATGTGTTGCAATGGAAAGCAATGGAACAGAATGTACTGAAATGGGATGGAATGGAATGGAACAGAATGGAAGGGAATGGATTGGAATGTAATGGAATAGAAAGGAATGATGAAATAAAATGAGGGGTGATATTGCAACACTGAAATCTAGCCAGGGTGACAGATGGAGAAATTGTTGAATGAAAGGAATAGAATATATTAGTGTGGAAAGGAAAGGAATGGAATGGAATGGAATGGAATGGAATGGAATGGAATGGAGACCTTCACGTGGAATGGAGTGAAATGGAATGGAATGGAATGGAATGCAATGGAATGCAATGGAAAGGAAGGGAATGGAATGGAATGACAGGGAAAGGAAGGGAATGGAATGGAAAGGAATTTAACGGTGAAGTAAAAAGTAAGCTGACATTGTGGAACTTCAATATAATCAGGGTGACAGTTTGAGAAGTTGATGAAATAGGAATGGAATAGAATGGAGTGCAATTGAACATAATAGAAGAGAATGGAATGAAATCGAATTGAAAAGAATTGAACGGAATTGAATGGAATAGAATGAAATGGAATGGAATGGAATGGAATGGAATGGAATGGAATGGAATGGAATGGAATGGAATGGCGTGGAGTGGAGTGGAGTGGATTCGAGTGGAGTGGAATGGAATGGAATGGAATGGAAATGAATGGAATGCAACAGTGAAATAAAATGTGAGCTGATGTACTTCCACTGCAATCCAGCCAGGGTGACAGATTGAGAGCTTGTTGAAAGAAAGGAATAGAATAGCATACTGTGGAATGGAATGGAATGGAATGGAATGGAATGGAATGGAATGGAATTGGAATGGAATGAAATGGAATGCAATGGTTAAATAAAATGTGAGCTGATATTGTGCCACTGCAATCCAGCCAGGGTGACAGATAAAGAACATGTTGAAAGAAAGTAATAGAATCGAATAGTCTGGAATGGAATGGAATGGAGTGCAATGGAACAGAATGGAATGGAATGGAATGGAATGGAATGGAATGGAATGGAATGGAATGGAATGGAATGGAATGGAATGAACAGTGAAATAAAATGTGAGCTGACATTGTGTCACTGCAATCCACCCAGGGTGACCGATTGAGAACTTGTTGAAAGAAAGGAAGAGAAGATGATATTGTGGAATGCAAATGAACGGAATGGAATGGAGTGTAATGGAACCGAATGGAAATAATGGAATGGAATGGAATGGAATGGAATGGAATGGAATGGTTAAAGTAAATGCGAGCTGACATTGTGCCACTGCAATCCAGCCAGGGTGACATGTTAAGAATTGTTGAAACAAAGGAGTAGAATAGCATAGTGTGGAATGTAATGGAAAGAAAAAGAATGGAAAGCAATGGAAAGGAATGGAACGGAATGGAATGGAATGGAACGGAACAGAACGGAACGGAAGGAATGGAATGGAATGGAATGGAATGGAATGGAGTGCAATGGAACGGAATGGAATGGAACGGAATGATATGGAATGGAATGGAGTGGAAAAGAATGGAATGGAATGAAAGGGAGTAACAAAATGTGAGCTGACATTGTGCTACTGCAATCCAGCAGGGGTGACAGATTGACAACATGTTGAAAGAAAGGAGTAGAATGGAATAGTTTTGAGTGGAATGGAATGAAATGGAATGGAATGCAATGGAACGGAATTGACCGGAAAGTAATCAAATGGAATGGAAGGGAATGGAATGAACGGAATGGAATGGAATGCAACAGAATGAAATGGAACGGTGAAATGAAATATGAGCTGACATTGTGCCACTGCAATCCTACAAGGGTTACAGATTGAGAACTTGTTGAAAGAAAGGAATAGAATAAAATAGTGAATGGAATGGAATGGAGTGGAATGGAATGCAATGGAATGGAATAGAATGGAATTGGTTGCAATGGAAAAGAATGGAACAGAATGGAATGGAATGGAATGGAATGGAGTGGAATGGAATGGAAGGGAATGGATTGGAATGGAATGGAATGGAAAGGAAGGGTGAAATAAAATGTGGGGTGATACTGCAAAACTGAAATCCAGCCAGGGTGACAGATTGAGAAATTGTTGAATGGAAGGAATAGAATAGATTAGTGGGGAAGTGAAAGGAATGGAATGGAATGGAATGAAATGGAATGAATGGAATGGAATGGTGAGCAACATGCGGAATGGAATTAAATTGAATTGAATGGAATGGAATGGAATGGAATCGAATTTATTGGAAAGGAACTGTGAAATAAAATGTGTGCTGAATTTTTGCCACAGCAATCCAGACAGCGTGACAGACTCAGAACTTATTGAAAGAAAGGAATATAATAGAACAGTGTGGAATCGAATGTAATGTAATGGAATGGAATGAAATGGAATGGAATGGAGTGCAAGGGAATGGAATCGAATGGAAAGGAACGGAATGGAATGGAATGGAATGGAATGGAATGGAATGGAATGGAATGGAGTGTAATGGAAGAGAATGGAAATGATGGAATGGAATGGAATGGAATGGAATGGAATGGAATGGAATGGAATGGAATGGAATGGAATGGTGAAAGAAAATATGAGCTGACACTGTGCCACTGCAATCCAGCCAGGGTGACATATTGAGAATTGTTGAAACAAAGAAGTAGAATAGAATAGTGTGCAATGTAATGGAATGGAAAGGAATGGAATGGAATGGAATGGAATGGAATGGAATGGAAGGGAATGGAGTGCAATGGAACGGAATGGAATGGAATCGAATGAAATGGCATGGAGTTGAAAAGAAAGGAATGGAATGAAACGGTGTAACAAAATGCGAGCCGACATTGTGCCACTGAAATCCAGCCAGGGTGACAGAGGGTGATAGATTGAGAACATGTTGAAAGAAAGGAGTAAAATAGAGTAGTTTGGAATTGAATGGAATGAAATGGAATGGAGTGCAATGGAACGGAGTTGAACAGAAAGAAATGAAAAGGAATGGAAGGGAATGTAATGAATGGAATGGAATGGAATGGAATGCAATGGAATGGAATTGTGAAATGAAATTTGAGCTGACATTGTGCAACTGAAATCCTACAAGGGTTACATATTGAGAACTTGCTGAAAGAAAGGAATAGAATAAAAGAGTGTGGAATGGAAAGGAGTGGAAAGGAATGGAATGGAATGGAATGGAATGGAATGGAAGGAATGGAATAGAATGGAATGGAAGGAATGGAATGGAATAGAATGGAAGGAATGGAATGGAATGGAAGGAATGGAATGGAATGGAATGGAAGGAATGGAATGGAATAGAATGGAAGGAAGGAATGGAATGGAAGGAATGGAATGGAATGGAATGCAATGGAATGGAATAGAATGGAATGGGTTGCAATGGAAAGAATGGAACAGAATGGAATGGAATGGAATGGAACGGAACGGAATGCAAGGGGATGGATTGGAATGGAATGGAATGGAAAGGAATGATGAAATAAAATGAGGGGTGATACTGCAACACTGAAATCTTGCCAGGGTGACAGATGGAGAAATTGTTGAATGAAAGGAATAGAATATATTAGTGTGGAAAGGAAAGGAATGGAATGGAATGGAATGGAATGGAATGGCAGGGAATGGAATGGAATGTAACGTTGAAATATAACGTGAGTTGACATTCTGACACTGCAATAAAGGCAGGGTAACATATTGAGAACTTTTGAAAGAAAGGAATAGAAAAGAACAGTGTAGATTGGAAGGGAGTGGAACGGAATCGAATGAAATGGAAAGGAAAGGAGTGGAATGGAATTGAATGGAAAGGAATGGAATGATATGGAATGGAATGGTATGGAATGGAATGGAATGGAATGGAGTGCAGTTGAACATAATAGAAGAGAATGGAATGAAATTGATTGGAATAGAATTGAATGGAATTGAATGGAATAGAATGAAATGGAATGGAATGGAATGGAGGGGAATGGAATGGAATGGAAATGAATGGAATGGAACAGTGAAACAAAATGTGAGCTGCTATTCTGCCACTGCAATCCAGCCAGGGTGACAGATTGAGAGCTTGTTGAAAGAAAGCAATGGAATAGCATAGTGTGGAATGGAATGGAATGGAATGGTGAAATAAAATGTGAGCTGATATTGTGCCACTGCAATCCAGCCGGGGTGACAGATTGAGAATTTGTTGAAAAAAGACTAGAAACGAATAGTGTGGATTGGAATGGAGTGGAATGGAATGGAATGGAATGGAATGGAATGGAATGGAATGGAACGGTGAAATAAAATGTGAGCTGACATTGTGCCACTGCAATTCAGACAGGGTGACAGATTGAGAACTTGTGGAAAGAAAGGCAGATAATACGATAGTGTGGAATGCAATGGAATGGAACGGAATGGAATGGAATGGAATGGAATGGAATGGAATGGAACAGAATGGAAATGAATGGAACGGAATGGAATGGAATGGAATGGAATGGAATGGAATGGAATGAATGGAATGGAATGGAATGGAATGGTGAAGGAAAATGTGAGCTGACACTGTGCCACTGAAATCCAGCCAGGGTGACATATTGAGAATTGTTGAAACAAAGGAGTAGAATAGAATAGTGTGCAATGTAATGGAATGGAATGGAATGGAATGGAATGGAATGGAATAGAAGGGAATGGAGTGCAATGGAATGGAATGGAATGGAATCAAATGAAATGGCATGGAGTGGAAAAGAAAGGAATGGAATGAAACGGTGTAACAAAATGCGAGCCGACATTGTGCCACTGCAATCCAGCCAGGGTGACAGAGGGTGACAGATTGAGAAAATGTTGAAAGAAAGGAGTAGAATAGAGTAGTTTGGAATGGAATGGAATGAAATGGAATGGAGTGCAATGGAACGGAGTTGAACAGAAAGTAATGAAATGCAATGGAAGGGAATGTAATGAATGGAATGGAATGGAATGGAATGGTGAAATGAAATTTGAGCTGACACTGTGCAACTGCAATCCTACAAGGGTTACATATTGAGAAATTGTTGAAAGAAAGGAATAGAATAAAACAGTGTGGAATGGAAAGGATTGGAATGAAATGGAAGGAATGGAATAGAATGGAATGAAAGGAATGGAATGGAATAGAATGGAAGGAATGGAATGGAATGGAAGGAATGGAATGGAATGGAACGGAATGGAATGGAATGGAATAGAATGGAATGTGTTGCAATGGAAAGCAATGGAACAGAATGTACTGAAATGGGATGGAATGGAATGGAACAGAATGGAAGGGAATGGATTGGAATGTAATGGAATAGAAAGGAATGATGAAATAAAATGAGGGGTGATACTGCAACACTGAAATCTAGCCAGGGTGACAGATGGAGAAATTGTTGAATGAAAGGAATAGAATATATTAGTGTGGAAAGGAAAGGAATGGAATGGAATGGAATGGAATGGAATGGAATGGAGACCTTCACGTGGAATGGAGTGAAATGGAATGGAATGGAATGGAATGCAATGGAATGCAATGGAAAGGAAGGGAATGGAATGGAATGACAGGGAAAGGAAGGGAATGGAATGGAAAGGAATTTAACGGTGAAGTAAAAAGTAAGCTGACATTGTGGAACTTCAATATAATCAGGGTGACAGTTTGAGAAGTTGATGAAATAGGAATGGAATAGAATGGAGTGCAATTGAACATAATAGAAGAGAATGGAATGAAATCGAATTGAAAAGAATTGAACGGAATTGAATGGAATAGAATGAAATGGAATGGAATGGAATGGAATGGAATGGAATGGAATGGAATGGAATGGAATGGCGTGGAGTGGAGTGGAGTGGATTCGAGTGGAGTGGAATGGAATGGAATGGAATGGAAATGAATGGAATGCAACAGTGAAATAAAATGTGAGCTGATGTACTTCCACTGCAATCCAGCCAGGGTGACAGATTGAGAGCTTGTTGAAAGAAAGGAATAGAATAGCATACTGTGGAATGGAATGGAATGGAATGGAATGGAATGGAATGGAATGGAATGGAATGGAACGGAATGGAATGAAATGGAATGCAATGGTTAAATAAAATGTGAGCTGATATTGTGCCACTGCAATCCAGCCAGGGTGACAGATAAAGAACATGTTGAAAGAAAGTAATAGAATCGAATAGTCTGGAATGGAATGGAATGGAGTGCAATGGAACAGAATGGAATGGAATGGAATGGAAGAATGGAATGGAATGGAATGGAATGGAATGGAATGGAATGGAATGAACAGTGAAATAAAATGTGAGCTGACATTGTGTCACTGCAATCCACCCAGGGTGACCGATTGAGAACTTGTTGAAAGAAAGGAAGAGAAGATGATATTGTGGAATGCAAATGAACGGAATGGAATGGAGTGTAATGGAACCGAATGGAAATAATGGAATGGAATGGAATGGAATGGAATGGAATGGAATGGAATGGTTAAAGTAAATGCGAGCTGACATTGTGCCACTGCAATCCAGCCAGGGTGACATGTTAAGAATTGTTGAAACAAAGGAGTAGAATAGCATAGTGTGGAATGTAATGGAAAGAAAAAGAATGGAAAGCAATGGAAAGGAATGGAACGGAATGGAATGGAATGGAACGGAACAGAACGGAACGGAACGGAATGGAATGGAATGGAATGGAATGGAATGGAGTGCAATGGAACGGAATGGAATGGAACGGAATGATATGGAATGGAATGGAGTGGAAAAGAATGGAATGGAATGAAAGGGAGTAACAAAATGTGAGCTGACATTGTGCTACTGCAATCCAGCAGGGGTGACAGATTGACAACATGTTGAAAGAAAGGAGTAGAATGGAATAGTTTTGAGTGGAATGGAATGAAATGGAATGGAATGCAATGGAACGGAATTGACCGGAAAGTAATCAAATGGAATGGAAGGGAATGGAATGAACGGAATGGAATGGAATGCAACAGAATGAAATGGAACGGTGAAATGAAATATGAGCTGACATTGTGCCACTGCAATCCTACAAGGGTTACAGATTGAGAACTTGTTGAAAGAAAGGAATAGAATAAAATAGTGAATGGAATGGAATGGAGTGGAATGGAATGCAATGGAATGGAATAGAATGGAATTGGTTGCAATGGAAAAGAATGGAACAGAATGGAATGGAATGGAATGGAATGGAGTGGAATGGAATGGAAGGGAATGGATTGGAATGGAATGGAATGGAAAGGAAGGGTGAAATAAAATGTGGGGTGATACTGCAAAACTGAAATCCAGCCAGGGTGACAGATTGAGAAATTGTTGAATGGAAGGAATAGAATAGATTAGTGGGGAAGTGAAAGGAATGGAATGGAATGGAATGAAATGGAATGAATGGAATGGAATGGTGAGCAACATGCGGAATGGAATTAAATTGAATTGAATGGAATGGAATGGAATGGAATCGATTTATTGGAAAGGAACTGTGAAATAAAATGTGTGCTGAATTTTTGCCACAGCAATCCAGACAGCGTGACAGACTCAGAACTTATTGAAAGAAAGGAATATAATAGAACAGTGTGGAATCGAATGTAATGTAATGGAATGGAATGAAATGGAATGGAATGGAGTGCAAGGGAATGGAATCGAATGGAAAGGAACGGAATGGAATGGAATGGAATGGAATGGAATGGAGGAATGGAGGAATGGAAATGAATGGAATGGAATGGAATGAATGGAATGGAATGGAATGGAATGGAATGGAATGGAATGGTGAAAGAAAATATGAGCTGACACTGTGCCACTGCAATCCAGCCAGGGTGACATATTGAGAATTGTTGAAACAAAGAAGTAGAATAGAATAGTGTGCAATGTAATGGAATGGAATGGAAAGGAATGGAATGGAATGGAATGAAATGGAAAGGAATGGAATGGAAGGGAATGGAGTGCAATGGAACGGAATGGAATGGAATCGAATGAAATGGCATGGAGTTGAAAAGAAAGGAATGGAATGAAACGGTGTAACAAAATGCGAGCCGACATTGTGCCACTGAAATCCAGCCAGGATGACAGAGGGTGATAGATTGAGAACATGTTGAAAGAAAGGAGTAAAATAGAGTAGTTTGGAATTGAATGGAATGAAATGGAATGGAGTGCAATGGAACGGAGTTGAACAGAAAGAAATGAAAAGGAATGGAAGGGAATGTAATGAATGGAATGGAATGGAATGGAATGGAATGGAATGCATGGAATGGAATTGTGAAATGAAATTTGAGCTGACATTGTGCAACTGAAATCCTACAAGGGCTGCATATTGAGAACTTGTTGAAAGAAAGGAATAGAATAAAAGAGTGTGGAATGGAAAGGAGTGGAAAGGAATGGAATGGAATGGAATGGAATGGAATGGAATGGAATGGAATGGAAGGAATGGAATAGAATGGAATGGAAGGAATGGAATGGAATAGAATGGAAGGAAAGGAATGGAATGGAAGGAATGGAATGGAATGGAATGCAATGGAATGGAATAGAATGGAATGGCTTGCAATGGAAAGAATGGAACAGAATGGAATGGAATGGAATGGAACGGAACGGAATGCAAGGGAATGGATTGGAATGGAATGGAATGGAAAGGAATGATGAAATAAAATGAGGGGTGATACTGCAACACTGAAATCTTGCCAGGGTGACAGATGGAGAAATTGTTGAATGAAAGGAATAGCATAGATTAGTGTGGAAACGAAAGGAATGGAATGGAATGGAATGGAGACCATCAGGTGGAACGGAGTGAAATGGAATGGAATGGAATGGAATGGAATGGAATGGAATGGAATGGAATGCAATGGAAAGGAAGGGAATGGAATGGAATGACATGGAAAGGAAGGGAATGGAATGGAAAGGAATTTAACGGTGAAGTAAAAAGTAAGCTGACATTCTGGAACTGCAATATAATAAGGGTGACAGTTTGAGAAGTTGATGAAATAAGAATGGAATGGAATGGAGTGCAATTGAACATTATAGAAGAAAATGGAATGAAATCGAATTGAAAAGAATTGAATGGAATTTAATGGAATAGAATGAAATGGAATGGAATGGAATGGAATGGCGTGGATTGGAGTGGAGTGGAGTGGAGTAGAATGGAATGGAATGGAATGGAATGGAATGGAATGGAATGGAAATGAATGGAATGGAACAGTGAAATAAAATGTGAGCTGATGTGCTTCCACTGGAATCCAGACAGGGTTAGAGATTGAGAGCTTGTTGAAAGAAAGGAATAGCATAGCATACTGTGGAATGGAATGGAATGGAACAGAATGGATTGGAATGGAATGTAATGGAATGGAATGGTTAAATAAAATGTGAGCTGATATTGTGCCACTGAAATCCAGCCAGGGTGACAGATAAAGAACTTGTTGAAAGAAAGTAATAGAATCGAATAGTCTGGAATGGAATGGAATTGAGTGCAATGGAAGAGAATGGAATGGAATGGAAAGGAATGGAATGGAATGGAATGGAATGGAATGGAATGGAATCGAATGTAACAGTGAAATAAAATGTGAGCTGACATTGTGTCACTGCAATCCACCCAGGGTGACCGATTCAGAACTTGTTGAAAGAAAGGAAGAGAAGAGAGTAGTGTGGAGTGCAATTGAATGGAATGGAACGGAGTGTAATGGAACCGAATGGAAATGAATGGAATGGAATGGAGTGGAATGGAATGGAATGGAATGGAATGGAATGGAATGGAATGGAATGGAATGGTTAAAGTAAATGTGAGCTGACATTGTGCCACTGCAATCCTGCCAGGGTGACATACTGAGAACTTGTTGAAAGAAAGGAATAAAATAGAATTGTGTGGCATGGAATGGAATGGAATGGAATGGAATGGAATGGAATGGAATGGGATGGGATGGGATGGAATGCAATGGAATGGAATGGAACGGAACGGAATAGAATGGAATGGAATGGAATGGAATGGAATGGAGTGGAATGGAGTGGAATAGAATGTAACGGTGAAATAAAATGTGAGCTGACATGGTGGCATTGCAATACTGCCAGGGTGACAGACTTAGAACTTGTTTAAAGAAAAGAATAGAATAGAATAGCGTGCAATGGAAAGGAATGGAATTGAATGGAGTGGAAAAAATGGAATGGAATGGAAAGGTGAAATAAAATGTGAGCTGACATTGTGCCACTGCAATCCAGCCAGGGTGAGAGATTTAGAACTTGTTTAAAGAAAGGAATAGGATAGAATATTGTGGAATTGCATGCAGTGGAGTGGAATGGAATGGAACATAATGGAATGGAATAGAGTAGAATGGAATAGATTGGAATGGAATTGATTGGAAGGGAATGGAAGGGAATGTAATGGAATGGAAAGTAATGTATTGCTATGGATCAGAATGGAATGGAGTGGAATGAAATTGAATGGAATGGAATGGAATGGAAAGGAATGGAATGGAATGGAGTGGAGTGGAATGGAATGGAATTGAATGGAATGGAAAGGAATGGAATGGAATGGATTGGAGTGGAATGGAATGGAAGGGTGAAATAAAATGTGAGCTGCTAATGTGCAACTGAATTCCAGCCAGAGGGACAGATTGAGAAGTTGTTGAAAGAAAGGAATAGAATAGAATAGTGTGGAATGGAATGGAAAAGAATAGAATGGAACTGATTGTAATTGAATCAAATTGAAGGGGTTCAATGGCAGGGAATGGAACGGAAAGGAATAAAATGGAATGGAATGGTAAAATAAAATGTGAGCTGACACAGAGGAACTGCAATCCAGCCAGGGTGACAGATTGAGAATTTATTGTAAGAAAGGAATAGAATAGAATAGTGTGGAATGGAATGGAATGGAATGGAATGGAATGGAGACCTTCACGTGGAATGGAGTGAAATGGAATGGAATGGAATGGAATGGAATGCAATGGAATGCAATGGAAAGGAAGGGAATGGAATAGAATGACAGGGAAAGGAAGGGAATGGAATGGAAAGGAATTTAACGGTGAAGTAAAAAGTAAGCTGACATTGTGGAACTTCAATATAATCAGGGTGACAGTTTGAGAAGTTGATGAAATAGGAATGGAATAGAATGGAGTGCAATTGAACATAATAGAAGAGAATGGAATGAAATCGAATTGAAAAGAATTGAACGGAATTGAATGGAATAGAATGAAATGGAATCGAATGGAATGGAATGGAATGGAATGGAATGGAATGGAATGGAATGGCGTGGAGTGGAGTGGAGTGGATTCGAGTGGAGTGGAATGGAATGGAATGGAATGGAAATGAATGGAATGCAACAGTGAAATAAAATGTGAGCTGATGTACTTCCACTGCAATCCAGCCAGGGTGACAGATTGAGAGCTTGTTGAAAGAAAGGAATAGAATAGCATACTGTGGAATGGAATGGAATGGAATGGAATGGAATGGAATGGAATGGAATGGAATGGAATGGAACGGAATTGATTGGAATGGAATGAAATGGAATGCAATGGTTAAATAAAATGTGAGCTGATATTGTGCCACTGCAATCCAGCCAGGGTGACAGATAAAGAACATGTTGAAAGAAAGTAATAGAATCGAATAGTCTGGAATGGAATGGAATGGAGTGCAATGGAACAGAATGGAATGGAATGGAATGGAATGGAATAGAATGGAATGGAATGGAATGGAATGGAATGGAATGGAATGGAATGGAATGGAATGAACAGTGAAATAAAATGTGAGCTGACATTGTGTCACTGCAATCCACCCAGGGTGACCGATTGAGAACTTGTTGAAAGAAAGGAAGAGAAGATGATATTGTGGAATGCAAATGAACGGAATGGAATGGAGTGTAATGGAACCGAATGGAAATAATGGAATGGAATGGAATGGAATGGAATGGAATGGAATGGAATGGTTAAAGTAAATGCGAGCTGACATTGTGCCACTGCAATCCAGCCAGGGTGACATGTTAAGAATTGTTGAAACAAAGGAGTAGAATAGCATAGTGTGGAATGTAATGGAAAGAAAAAGAATGGAAAGCAATGGAAAGGAATGGAACGGAATGGAATGGAATGGAACGGAACGGAACGGAACGGAACGGAACGGAATGGAATGGAATGGAATGGAATGGAATGGAATGGAGTGCAATGGAACGGAATGGAATGGAACGGAATGATATGGAATGGAATGGATTGGAAAAGAATGGAATGGAATGAAAGGGAGTAACAAAATGTGAGCTGACATTGTGCTACTGCAATCCAGCAGGGGTGACAGATTGACAACATGTTGAAAGAAAGGAGTAGAATGGAATAGTTTTGAGTGGAATGGAATGAAATGGAATGGAATGCAATGGAACGGAATTGACCGGAAAGTAATCAAATGGAATGGAAGGGAATGGAATGAACGGAATGGAATGGAATGCAACAGAATGAAATGGAACGGTGAAATGAAATATGAGCTGACATTGTGCCACTGCAATCCTACAAGGGTTACAGATTGAGAACTTGTTGAAAGAAAGGAATAGAATAAAATAGTGAATGGAATGGAATGGAGTGGAATGGAATGCAATGGAATGGAATAGAATGGAATTGGTTGCAATGGAAAAGAATGGAACAGAATGGAATGGAATGGAATGGAATGGAGTGGAATGGAATGGAATGGAGTGGAATGGAGTGGAAGGGAATGGATTGGAATGGAATGGAATGGAAAGGAAGGGTGAAATAAAATGTGGGGTGATACTGCAAAACTGAAATCCAGCCAGGGTGACAGATTGAGAAATTGTTGAATGGAAGGAATAGAATAGATTAGTGGGGAAGTGAAAGGAATGGAATGGAATGGAATGAAATGGAATGAATGGAATGGAATGGTGAGCAACATGCGGAATGGAATTAAATGGAATGGAATGGAATGGAATGGAATGGAATCGAATTTATTGGAAAGGAACTGTGAAATAAAATGTGTGCTGAATTTTTGCCACAGCAATCCAGACAGCGTGACAGACTCAGAACTTATTGAAAGAAAGGAATATAATAGAACAGTGTGGAATCGAATGTAATGTAATGGAATGGAATGAAATGGAATGGAATGGAGTGCAAGGGAATGGAATCGAATGGAAAGGAACGGAATGGAATGGAATGGAATGGAATGGAATGGAGTGTAATGGAAGAGAATGGAAATGAATGGAATGGAATGGAATGGAATGGAATGGAATGGAATGGAATGGTGAAAGAAAATATGAGCTGACACTGTGCCACTGCAATCCAGCCAGGGTGACATATTGAGAATTGTTGAAACAAAGAAGTAGAATAGAATAGTGTGCAATGTAATGGAATGGAAAGGAATGGAATGGAATGGAATGGAATGGAATGGAATGGAAGGGAATGGAGTGCAATGGAACGGAATGGAATGGAATCGAATGAAATGGCATGGAGTTGAAAAGAAAGGAATGGAATGAAACGGTGTAACAAAATGCGAGCCGACATTGTGCCACTGAAATCCAGCCAGGGTGACAGAGGGTGATAGATTGAGAACATGTTGAAAGAAAGGAGTAAAATAGAGTAGTTTGGAATTGAATGGAATGAAATGGAATGGAGTGCAATGGAACGGAGTTGAACAGAAAGAAATGAAAAGGAATGGAAGGGAATGTAATGAATGGAATGGAATGGAATGGAATGGAATGCAATGGAATGGAATTGTGAAATGAAATTTGAGCTGACATTGTGCAACTGAAATCCTACAAGGGTTACATATTGAGAACTTGTGAAAGAAAGGAATAGAATAAAAGAGTGTGGAATGGAAAGGAGTGGAAAGGAATGGAATGGAATGGAATGGAATGGAATGGAATGGAATGGAATGGAATGGAAGGAATGGAATAGAATGGAATGGAAGGAATGGAATGGAATAGAATGGAAGGAAAGGAATGGAATGGAAGGAATGGAATGGAATGGAAGGAATGGAATGGAATAGAATGGAAGGAAAGGAATGGAATGGAAGGAATGGAATGGAATGGAATGCAGTGGAATGGAATAGAATGGAATGGGTTGCAATGGAAAGAATGGAACAGAATGGAATGGAATGGAATGGAACGGAACGGAATGCAAGGTAATGGATTGGAATGGAATGGAATGGAAAGGAATGATGAAATAAAATGAGGGGTGATACTGCAACACTGAAATCTTGCCAGGGTGACAGATGGAGAAATTGTTGAATGAAAGGAATAGCATAGATTAGTGTGGAAACGAAAGGAATGGAATGGAATGGAATGGAGACCATCAGTGGAACGGAGTGAAATGGAATGGAATGGAATGGAATGGAATGGAATGGAATGGAATGCAATGGAAAGGAAGGGAATGGAATGGAATGACATGGAAAGGAAGGGAATGAATGGAAAGGAATTTAACGGTGAAGTAAAAAGTAAGCTGACATTCTGGAACTGCAATATAATAAGGTGACAGTTTGAGAAGTTGATGAAATAAGAATGGAATGGAATGGAGTGCAATTGAACATTATAGAAGAAAATGGAATGAAATCGAATTGAAAAGAATTGAATGGAATTTAATGGAATAGAATGAAATGGAATGGAATGGAATGGAATGGAATGGCGTGGATTGGAGTGGAGTGGAGTGGAGTAGAATGGAATGGAATGGAATGGAATGGAATGGAATGGAATGGAAATGAATGGAATGGAACAGTGAAATAAAATGTGAGCTGATGTGCTTCCACTGGAATCCAGACAGGGTTAGAGATTGAGAGCTTGTTGAAAGAAAGGAATAGCATAGCATACTGTGGAATGGAATGGAATGGAACAGAATGGAATGGAATGGAATGAAATGGAATGGAATGGTTAAATAAAATGTGAGCTGATATTGGGCCACTGCAATCCAGCCAGGGTGACAGATAAAGAACTTGTTGAAAGAAAGTAATAGAATCGAATAGTCTGGAATGGAATGGAATTGAGTGCAATGGAAGAGAATGGAATGGAATGGAAAGGAATGGAATGGAATGGAATGGAATGGAATGGAATGGAATGGAATCGAATGTAACAGTGAAATAAAATGTGAGCTGACATTGTGTCACTGCAATCCACCCAGGGTGACCGATTCAGAACTTGTTGAAAGAAAGGAAGAGAACAGAGTAGTGTGGAGTGCAATTGAATGGAATGGAATGGAGTGTAATGGAACCGAATGGAAATGAATGGAATGGAATGGAGTGGAATGGAATGGAATGGAATGGAATGGAATGGAATGGAATGGAATGGTTAAAGTAAATGTGAGCTGACATTGTGCCACTGCAATCCAGCCAGTGTGACATACTGAGAACTTGTTGAAAGAAAGGAATAAAATAGAATTGTGTGGCATGGAATGGAATCGAATGGAATGGAATGGAATGGAATGGAATGGAATGGAATGGAGTGGGATGGGATGGGATGGAATGCAATGGAATGGAATGGAACGGAACCGAACAGAATGGAATGGAATGGAATGGAATGGAATGGAATGGAATGGAATGGAATGGAATGGAGTGGAATGGAGTGGAATAGAATGTAACGGTGAAATAAAATGTGAGCTGACATGGTGGCATTGCAATACTGCCAGGGTGACAGACTTAGAACTTGTTTAAAGAAAAGAATAGAATAGAATAGCGTGCAATGGAAAGGAATGGAATTGAATGGAGTGGAAAAAATGGAATGGAATGGAAAGGTGAAATAAAATGTGAGCTGACATTGTGCCACTGCAATCCAGCCAGGGTGAGAGATTTAGAACTTGTTTAAAGAAAGGAATAGGATAGAATATTGTGGAATTGCATGCAGTGGAGTGGAATGGAATGGAACATAATGGAATGGAATAGAGTAGAATGGAATAGATTGGAATGGAATTGATTGGAAGGGAATGGAAGGGAATGTAATGGAATGGAAAGTAATGTATTGCTATGGATCAGAATGGAATGGAGTGGAATGAAATTGAATGGAATGGAATGGAATGGAAAGGAATGGAATGGAATGGAGTGGAGTGGAATGGAATGGAATTGAATGGAATGGAAAGGAATGGAATGGAATGGATTGGAGTGGAATGGAATGGAAGGGTGAAATAAAATGTGAGCTGCTAATGTGCAACTGAATTCCAGCCAGAGGGACAGATTGAGAAGTTGTTGAAAGAAAGGAATAGAATAGAATAGTGTGGAATGGAATGGAAAAGAATAGAATGGAACTGATTGTAATTGAATCAAATTGAAGGGGTTCAATGGCAGGGAATGGAACGGAAAGGAATAAAATGGAATGGAATGGTAAAATAAAATGTGAGCTGACACAGAGGAACTGCAATCCAGCCAGGGTGACAGATTGAGAATTTATTGTAAGAAAGGAATAGAATAGAATAGTGTGGAATGGAATGGAATGGAATGGAATGGAATGGAATTAAATGGAGTGCAATGGAATGGAATGGAATGGAATAGAATGAAATGGAATGGAATGGAAGGGAAGGAATGGAATGGAATGGAGTGGAATGGAATGGAATGGATTGGAATGGAATGCAGTGAAATGGAACGGAATGGAATGTAATTAATGAAATGAAATGGAATGGAATGGAATTTAATGGGATGGATTGCAATGGTGAAATAAAATATGAGTTGACATTGTGACAATTAAAATCAGCCAGGGTACAGATTGAGAACTTTTTGAAAGAATGGAATAGAATAGAATAGAAGAATGTGGAATGTAATGTGATGGAATGTAATGTAATGGAATGGAATCGAATGGAATGGATTGGAATGGAATAGAATGGATTGGAATGGGGAAATAAATTTGAGCTAAATTTGAGCCACTGCAATCCAGCCAGGGTGTCAGATTCAGAACTTTTTGGAAGAAAGTAATAGAATAGAATAGTGAGGAATGGAGGGGAATGGAATGGAATGGAATTGAATTGAATGGAAGGGAATAGAATAGAATGGAAATGAATGGAATGGAATGGAATGGAATGGAATGGCAATGGCATAGAATGGAATCGAATGGAATGTTGAAATAAAATGCGAGCTTACCTTGTGCCACGCAATCCAGCCAGGGTGACAGATTGAGAACTTGTTGAAAGAAGGGAATAGAAGAGAATAGTGTGGAATGGAATGGAATGGAATGGAGTGCAATGGAACGGAATGGGATGAAATTGGAATGGAATGGAATGGAATGGAATGGAATGGAATGGAATGGAATGGAATGGAATGGAATGGCACCGTGA
This sequence comes from Nomascus leucogenys, assembly GCF_006542625.1. NCBI lineage: Eukaryota > Metazoa > Chordata > Mammalia > Primates > Hylobatidae > Nomascus > Nomascus leucogenys. The sequence goes on from NW_022096787.1 coordinate 58,291, forward strand.
AATATAATGAGAGCTGACATTGTGCCACGGCAATTCAGCCAGTGTGAGAGATTGAGAACATTTTGGAAGGAAAGAACAGAATAGGATAATGTGGAATGGAATGGAATGGAGTGGAATGGAATGGAATGGCATGGAACAGAATGCAATGGAAAGGAAAGGAACTGAATGGAATAGAATGGAATGGAATGGAATGGAATGGAATGGAATGGAATGGAATGGAATGGAATGAGAAATAAAATGTGAGCTAACATTGTGCCAATGCAATCCAGCCAGGGTAACACATTGAGAACATATTGAATGAAATGACTAGAATAGAATACTCTTTAATGGAATGGAATAGTGGAATGGAATGGAATGGAATGGAATGGAATGGATTGGAATAGAATGGAATGGAATGGAAAGGTGAAATAAAATGGAAGCTGACATTGAGCCACAGCAATTGAGCCAGGGTGAGAGATTGAGAACTGCTTGAAAGCGAGGAATAGAATACAATAATGGGGAACGGAATGTAATGCAATGGAATGGAATAGAATGGAATGGAATGGAATGGAATAGAATGGAATGCAATTGAATGGAATGGAATGGAATGGAATGAAATGGAAAGGAAGGGAACGGAACAGAATGGAATGGAACGGTGAAATAAAAAGTAAGCTGACATTGTAGAACTGCAATAAAATCAGGGTGACAGTTTGAGAAGTTGATGAAATAAGAATGGAATGGAAAGGAATGGAATGGAATGGAATGGAATAGAGTGTAATTGAACATAATGGAAGAGAATGGAATGAAATCAAATGGAATGGAATTGAATGGAATTTACTGGAATAGAATGAAATGGAATGGAATGGAATCAAGTGGAATGGAATGGAATGGAATGGAAATGAATGGAATGGAACAGTGAAACAAAATGCGAGCTGATATTCTGCCACTGTAATCCAGCCAGCATGACAGATTGAGAGGTTGTTGAAAGAAAGGAATAGAATAGCATAGTGTGGAATGGAATGGAATGGAATGGAATGGAATGGAGTGCAATTGAATTGAATGGAACGGAATGGAATGAAATGGAACGGAATCGGATGGAATGGAATGGAACGGTGAAATAAAATCTGAGCTGACATTGTACCAATGCAAAGCAACCAGAGTTACAGATTGAGAACTAGTTGAAAGAAACTAATAGAATAGAATAGTGGGCAATGGAATGGAATGGAATGGAATGGAATGGAATGGAATGGAATGGAAAAGAATGGAAAGGAATGGAATGGTGTGCAATTGAACGGAATGGAACGGAATGGAGTGAAATGGAATGGAATGGAACACAATGGAACTGAACGGCATGGAACGGAACAGAATGGAATGGAACGGAATGGAATGGAATAGAATGGAACGGTGAAATACAACTTGGGCTGACATGGCACCACTGAAATCCAGCCAAGGTGACAGATTGAGAACTTGTTGAACCAAAAGAATAGAATAGAATAATGTGGAATGGAATGGAATGGAATGGAATGCAATGGAATGGAATGGCACAGTGAAGTAAAATGAGAACTGAAATTGTCACACTGCAATTCACCCAGGGTGAGTGATTGAGAACTTTTTGGAAGGAAAGAACAGAATAGGATAGTGTGGAATGGAATGGAATTGAATGGAATGGCATGGAATAGAGGGCAACGGAACGGAATGGAAATGAATGGAATGGAATGGAATGGAAAGGAATGGAATGGTGAAATAAAATGTAAGCTGACATTGTGCCAATGCAATCCAGCCAGGGTGACACATTGAGAAAATATTGAAAGAAATGAATAGAATAGAATACTGTGGAATGGAATGGAATGATTGGAATGGAATGGAATGGAATGGAATGGAATGGAATGGTGAAACAAAATGTGAGCTGACATTGAGCCAATGCAATACAGATAGGGTTACAGATTGAGAACTTGCTGAAAGAAAGGAATAGAAAAGAATAGTCTGCAATGGAAAGGAATGGAGTGGAATGGAGTGGAATGGAATGGAATGGAATGGAATGGAATGGAATGGATTGGAATGGAACGTAAAAGAAAATGTAAGCTGACATCGTGGAACTGCAATCCAGCAAGGGTGACAGATTGAGAACTTGTTGAAACAAAGGAATGGAATGGAATGGAATGAAATGGATTGGAATGCATTGGAGTTCAATGGAATGGATTGGATTGAAATGGAAAGGAATGGAATGGAATGGAATGGAATGGAATGGGAGCGAATGGAATGGAATCTAACTTTGAAATATAACGTGAGTTGACATTCTGACACTGCAATAAAGCCAGGGTAACATACTGAGAACTTTTTGAAAGAAAGGTATAGAAAAGTCCAGTGTAGATTGGAAGGGAATGGAACGGAATCGAATGAAATGGAAAGGAAAGGAGTGGAATGGAATTGAATGGAATGGAATGGAATGAAATGGAATGGAATGGGATGGAATGGAATGGAATGGAATGGAATGGAATGGAGTGCAGCTGAACATAATGTAAGAGAATGGAATGAAATCGATTGAATAAAATGAAATGGAATGGAATGGAATGGAGGGAATGTATGAATGGAAGTGAATGTAATGGAACAGTGAAACAAAATGTGAGCTGCTATTCTGCCACTGCAATCCAGTCAGGGTGACAGATTGAGAGCTGTGAAAAAGCAATGGAATAGCATAGTGTGCAATGAATGGAATGGAATGGAATGGAATGGAATGGAATGGAATGGTGAAGTAAAATGTGAGCTGATATTGTGCCACTGCAATCCAGCCAGGGTGACAGATTGAGAATTTGTTGAAAAAAGGACTAGAAACGAATACTGTGGATTGGAATGGAATGGAATGGAATGGAATGGAACGGTGAAATAAAATGTGAGCTGACATTGTGCCACTGCAATTCAGCCAGGGTGACAGATTGAGAAATGTTGGAAAGAAAGAAGATAATAGGATAGTGTGGAATGCAATGGAGTGGAATGGAATGGAATGGAATGGAATGGAAGGAATGGAATGGAATAGAATGGAAGGAATGGAATGGAATGGAAGGAATGGAATGGAATGGAATGGAATGGAATGGAATGGAATGGAATGGAATAGAATGGAATGGGTTGCAATGGAAAGGAATGGAACAGAATGGACTGAAATGGAATGGAATGGAACGCAACGGAATGGAAGGGAATGGTTTGGAATGGAATCGAATAGAAAGGAATGATGAAATAAAATGAGGGGTGATACTGCAACACTGAAATCTAGCCAGGGTGACAGATTGAGAAATTGTTGAATGAAAGGAATAGAATAGATTAGTGAGGAAAGGAAAGGAATGGAATGGAATGGAATGGAATGGAATGGAATGGAATGGAATGGAGACCATCACGTGGAATCGAGTGAAATGGAATGGAATGGAATGGAAGGGAATGGAATGGAATGGAATGGAATGCAATGGAATGGAAGGGAATGGAATGGAATGACATGGAAAGGAAGGGAATGGAATGGAAAGGAATTTAACGGTGAAGTAAAAAGTAAGCTGACATTGTGGAACGGCAATATAATCAGGGTGGCAGTTTGAGAAGTTGGTGAAATAAGAATGGAATGGAATGGAGTGCAATTGAACATAATAGAAGAGAATGGAATGAAATCGAATTGAAAAGAATTGAACGGAATTGAATGGAATAGAATGAAATGGAATGGAATGGAATGGAATGGAATGGAATGGAATGGAATGGCGTGGAGTGGAGTGAAGTGGAGTGGAATGGAGTGGAATGGAATGGAATGGAATGGAAATGAATGGAATGGAACAGTGAAATAAAATGTGAGCTGATGTACTTCCACTGCAATCCAGCCAGGGTGACAGATTGAGAGCTTGTTGAAAGAAAGGAATAGAATAGCATACTGTGGAATGGAATGGAATGGAATGGAATGGAATGGAATGGAATGGAACGGAATGGAATGGAATGGAATGAAATGGAATGGAATGGTTAAATAAAATGTGAGCTGATATTGTGCCACTGCAATCCAGCCAGGGTGACAGATAAAGAACTTGTTGAGAGAAAGTGTTATAATCGAGTAGTCTGGAATGGAATGGAATGGAGTGCAATGGAACAGAATGGAATGGAATGGAATGGAATAGAATGGAATGGAATGGAATGGAATGGAATGGAATGGAATGGAATGGAATGGAATGGAATGGAATGAACAGTGAAATAAAATGTGAGCTGACATTGTATCACTGCCATCCACCCAGGGTGACCAATTGAGAACTTGTTGAAAGAAAGGAAGAGAAGAGAATAGTGTGGAGTGCAATTGAATGGAATGGAACGGAGTGTAATGGAACCGAATGGAAATGAATGGAATGGAATGGAATGGAATGGAATGGAATGGAATGGAATGGAATGGAACAGAATGGAATGGTTAAAGTAAATGTGAGCTGACATTGTGCGACTGCAATGCAGCCAGGGTGACATACTGAGAGCTTGTTGAAAGAAAGCAATAGAATAGAATTGTGTGGAATGGAATGGAATGGAATGGAATGGAACGGAATGGAATGGAATGGGATGGAATGCAATGGAACGGAATGGAACGGAATGGAATAGAATGGAATGGAATGGAATGGAATGCAGTGGAATGGAGTGGAATGGAATGTAACGGTGAAATAAAATGTGAGCTGACATGGTGCCATTGCAATACTGCCAGGGTGACAGATTTAGAACTTGTTTAAAGAAAAGAATAGAATAGAATAGTGTGCAATGGAAAGGAATGGAATTGAATGGAGTAGAAAGAAATGGAATGGAATGGAAAGGTGAAATAAAATGTGAGCTGACATTGTGCCACTGCAATCCAGCCAGGGTGAGAAATTTAGAACTTGTTTATAGAAAGGAATACGATAGAATAGTGTGGAATTGCATGGAGTGGAGTGGAATGGAATGGAACGTAACGGACTGGAATAGAGTAGAATGGAATGGATTGGAATGGAATTGATTGGAAGGGAATGGAAGGGAATGTAATGGAATGGAAAGTAATGTATTGCTATGGATCGGAATGGAATGGAGTGGAATGAAATTGAGTGGAATGGAATGGAATGGAAAGGAATGGAATGGAGTGGAGTGGAGTGGAATGGAATGGAATGGAATGGAATTGAACGGAATGGAAAGGAATGGAATGGAATGGATTGGAGTGGAATGGAATGGAATGGAATGGTGAAATAAAATGTGAGCTGATAATGTGCAACTGAATTCCAGCCAGAGGGACAGATTGAGAAGTTGTTGAAAGAAAGGAATAGAATATAATAGTTTTGAATGGAATGGAAAAGAATAGAATGGAATTCATTGTAATTGAATCAAATTGAAGGGGTGCAATGGCAGGGAATGGAATGGAAAGGAATAAAATGGAATGGAATGGTGAAATAAAATGTGAGCTGACACTGAGGACTTGTAATACAGCCAGGGTGACAGATTGAGAATTTATTGTAAGAAAGGAATAGAATAGAATAGTGTGGAATGGAATGTAATGGAATGGAATGGAATGGAATGGAATGGAATGGAATGGAATGGAATGGTTAAAGTAAATGTGAGCTGACATTGTGCCACTGCAATCCAGCCAGGGTGACATATTAAGAATTGTCGAAACAAAGGAGTAGAATAGCATAGTGTGGAATGGAATGGAATGGAATAGTTAAAGTAAATGTGAGCTGACATTGTGCCACTGCAATCCAGCCAGGGTGACATATTAAGAATTGTCGAAACAAAGGAGTAGAATAGCATAGTGTGGAATGTAATGGAATGGAAAAGAACGGAAAGCAATGGAATGGAATGGAATGGAATGGAATGGATGGAATGGAATGGAATGGAATGGAGTGGAAAAGAATCGATTGGAATGAAACGGAGTAACAAAATGTGAGCTGACATTGTGCTACTGCAATCCAGCAATGGTGACAGATTGAGAACATGTTGAAAGAAAGGAGTAGAATAGAATAGTTTTGAGTGGAATGGAATGAAATGGAATGTAATGCAATGGAACGGAATTGACCGGAAAGTAATCAAATGGAATGGAAGGAATGGAATGAATGGAATGGAATGGAATGCAACAGAATGGAATGGAACGGTGAAATTAAATATGAGCTGACATTGTGCCACTGCAATCCTACAAGGGTTACAGATTGAGAACTTGTTGAAAGAAAGGAATAGAATAAAATAGTGAATGGAATGGAATGGAATGGAATGGAATGGAAGGAATGGAGTGGAATGGAATGCAATGGAATGGAATAGAATGGAATAGAATGGAATTGGTTGCAATGGAAAAGAATGGAACAGAATGCAATGGAATGGAATGGAATGGAATGGAATGGAATGGAGTGGAATGGAATGGAAGGGAATGGATTGGAATGGAATGGAATGGAAAGGAAGGGTGAAATAAAATGTGGGGTGATACTGCAAAACTGAAATCCAGCCAGGGTGACAGATTGAGAAATTGTTGAATGGAAGGAATAGAATAGATTAGTGGGGAAATGAAAGGAATGGAATGGAATGGAATGGAATGGAATGGAATGAATGGAATGGAATGGTGAGCAACATGCGGAATGGAATTAAATTGAATTGAATGGAATGGAATGGAATGGAATCGAATTTATTGGAATGGAACTGTGAAATAAAATGTGTGCTGATTTTTGCCACAGCAATCCAGACAGCGTGACAGACTCAGAACTTATTGAAAGAAAGGAATATAATAGAACAGTGGAATCGAATGTAATGAAATGGAATGGAATGAAATGGAATGGAATGGAGTGCAAGGGAATGGAATCGAATGGAAAGGAACGGAATGGAATGGAAAGGAATGGAATGGAATGGAATGGAATGGAATGGAATGGAGTGTAATGGAACAGAATGGAAATGAATGGAATGGAATGGAATGGAATGGAATGGTGAAAGAAAATGTGAGCTGACATTGTGCCACTGCAATCCAGCCAGGGTGACATATTGAGAATTGTTGACACAAAGGAGTAGAATAGAATAGTGTGCAATGTAATGGAATGGAAAGGAATGGAATGGAATGGAATGCAAGGGAAGGGAATGGAGTGCAATGGAACGGAATGGAACGGAATCGAATGAAATGGAATGGAGTGGAAAAGAAAGGAATTGAATGAAACGGTGTAACAAAATGCGAGCCGACATTGTGCCGCTGCAATCCAGCCAGGGTGACAGAGGGTGATAGATTGAGAACATGTTGAAAGAAAGGAGTAGAATAGAGTAGTTTGGAATGGAATGGAATGAAATGGAATGGAGTGCAATGGAACGGAGTTGAACAGAAAGTAATGAAATGGAATGGAAGGGAATGTAATGAATGGAATGGAATGGAATGGGAATGGAATGGAATGGAATGGAATTGTGAAATGAAATTTGAGCTGACATTGTGCAACTGCAATCCTACAAAGGTTACATATTGAGAACTTGTTGAAATACAGGAATAGAATAAAAGACTGTGGAATGGAAAGGAGTGGAAAGCAATGGAATGGAATGGAATGGAATGGAATGGAATGGAATGGAATGGAATGGAATGGAATGGAAGGAATGGAATAGAATGGAATGGAAGGAATGGAATGGAATAGAACGGAAAGAATGGAATGGAATGGAAGGAATGGAATGGAATGCAATGGAATGGAATGGAATGGAATGGAATGGATGGAATGGAGTGGAGTGGAGTGGAGTGGAGTGGATGGAATGGAATGGAATGGAATGGAATGGAATGGAATGGAATGGAATGGAAATGAATGGAATGGAACAGTGAAATAAAATGCGAGCTGATGTACTTCCACTGGAATCCGGCCAGATTGACAGATTGAGGGCTTGTTGAAAGAAAGGAATAGAATAGCATACTGTGGAGTGGAAAGGAATGGAACGGAATGGAATGGAATGGAATGAAATGGAATGGAATGGTTAAATAAAATGTGAGCTGATATTGTGCCACTGCAATCCAGCCAGGGTGACAGAGAAGGAACTTGTTGAAAGAAAGTAATAGAATCGAATAGTCCGGAATGGAATGGAATTGAGTGCAATGGAAGAGAATGGAATGGAATTGAAAGGAATGGAATGGAATGGAATGGAATCGAATCGGATCGAATCGAATGTAACAGTGAAATAAAACGTGAGCTGACATTGTGTCACTGCAATCCATCCAGGGTGACCGATTGAGAACTTGTTGAAAGGAAAGAAGAGAAGAGAATAGTGTGGATTGCAATTGAATGGAATGGATCGGAGTGTAATGGAACCGAATGGAAATGAATGGAATGGAATGGAGTGGAATGGAATGGAATGGAATGGAATGGAATGGAATGGAATGGAATGGAATGGTTAAAGTAAATGTGAGCTGACATTGTGCCACTGCAATCCAGCCAGGGTGACATACTGAGAACTTGTTGAAAGAAAGGAATAGAATACAATTGTATGGAATGGAATGGAATGGAATGGAACGGAACGGAACGGAACGGAACGGAACGGAACGGAACGGAACGGAATGGAATGGAATGGAATGGAATGGAATGGAATGCAATGGAACGGAATGGAACAGAACGGAATAGAATGGAATGGAATGGAACGGAATGGAGTGGAATGGAATGGAATGGAATGGAGTGGAATGGAGTGGAATGGAATGTAACGGTGAAATAAAATGCGAGCTGACATGGTGCCATTGCAATACTGCCAGGGCGACAGATTTAGAACTTGTTTAAAGAAAAGAATAGAATAGAATAGAGTGCAATAGAAAGGAATGGAATTGAATGGAGTGGAAAGAAATGGAATGGAATGGAAAGGTGAAGTAAAATGTGAGCTGACATTGTGCCACTGCAATCCAGCCAGGGTGAGAGTTTTAGAACTTGTTTAAAGAAAGGAATAGGATAGAATAGTGTGGAACTGCATGGAGTGGAGTGGAATGGAATGGAACGTAATGGAATGGAATAGAGTAGAATGGAAAGGATTGGAATGGAATTGATTGGAAGGGAATGGAAGGGAATGTAATGGAATGGAAAGTAATATATTGCTATGGATCGGAATGGAATGGAGTGGAATGAAATTGAATGGAATGGAATGGAATGGAAAGGAATGGAATGGAATGGAGTGGAGTGGATTGGAATGGAATGGAATGGAATGGAATTGAATGGAATGGAATGGAATGGAAAGGAATGGAATGGAATGGATTGGAGTGGAATGGAATGGAATGCAATGGTGAAATAAAATGTGAGCTTATAATGTGCAACGGAATTCCAGCCAGAGGGACAGATTGAGAAGTTGTTGAAAGAAAGGAATAGAATAGAATATTGTGGAATGGAATGGAAAAGAATAGAATGGAATTGATTGCAATTGAATCAAATTGAAGGGGTGCAATGGCAAGGAATGGAACTGAAAGGAATAAAATGGAATGGAATGGTGAAATAAAATGTGAGCTGACACTGAGGAACTGCAATCCAGCCAGGGTGACAGATTGAGAATTTATTGTAAGAAAGGAATAGAATAGAATAGTGTGGAATGGAATGGAATGGAATGGAATGGAATGGAATGGAATGCAATGGAATTAAATGGAGTGCAATGGAACGGAATATAATGAAATGGAATGGAATGGAAGGGAATGGAATGGAATGGAATGGAGTGGAATGGAATGGAATGGATTGGAATGGAATGGAGTGCAATGGAACGGAATGCAAAGGAATTTAATGAAATGAAATGGAATGGAATGGAATTTAATCGGATGGATTGCAATGGTGAAATAAAATATGAGCTGACATTGTGACAATTAAAATCAGCCAGGGTGCAGATTGAGAACTTTTTGAAAGAATGGAATAGAATAGAATATAAGAATGTGGAATGTAATGTAATGTAATGTAATGTAATGTAATGGAATGGAATGGAATGGAATGGAATGGAATGGAATGGAATGGAATGGAATGGAATAGAAGGGAATGGAATGGGGAAATAAAATTGGAGCTAAATTTGAGCCACTGCAATCCAGCCAGGGTGCAGATTCAGAACTTTTTGGAAGAAAGGAATAGAATAGAATAGTGAGGAATGGAGGGGATTGGAAAGGAATGGAATTGAATTGAATGGAAGGGAATGGAATAGAATAGAAATGAATGGAATGGAATGGCATGGCATAGAATGGAATCGAATGGAATGTTGAAATAAAATGCGAGTTTACCTTGTGCCATGCAATCCAGCCAGGGTGACAGATTGAGAACTTGTTGAAAGAAGGCAATAGAACAGAATAGTGTGGAATGGAATGGAATGGAATGGAGTGCAATGGAACGGAACGGGATGAAATTGGAATGGAATAGAATGGAATGGCACAGTGAAATATAATGAGAGCTGACATTGTGCCACAGCAATTCAGCCAGTGTGAGAGATTGAGAACATTTTGGAAGGACAGAACAGAATAGGATAGTGTGGAATGGAATGGAATGGAATGGAATGGAATGGTGTGCAATTGAACCAAATGGAACGGAATGGAGTGAAATGGAATGGAATGGAACACAATGGAACTGAACGGCATGGAACGGAACGGAATGGAATGGAACCGAATGGAATGGAATAGAATGGAACGGTGAAATAAAACTTGGGCTGACATGGCACCACTGAAATCCAGCCAAGGTGACAGATTGAGAGCTTGTTGAACCAAAGGAATAGAGTAGAGTAATGTGGAATGGAATGGAATGGAATGGAATGCAATGGAATGGAATGGCACAGTTAAATAAAATGAGAACTGAAATTGTCGCACTGCAATTCAGCCAGGGTGAGTGATTGAGAACTTTTTGGAAGGAAAGAACAGAAAAGGATAGTGTGGAATGGAATGGAATTGAAAGGAATGGCATGGAATAGAGGGCAAGGGAATGGAATGGAACTGAATGGAATGAAATGGAATGGAAAGGAATGGAATGGTGAAATAAAATGTAAGCTGACATTGTGCCAATGCATTCCAGCCAGGGTGACACATTGAGAAAATATTGAAAGAAATGAATAGAATAGAATACTGTGGAATGGAATGGAATGTTATCGAATGGAATGGAATGGAATGGAATGGAATGGAATGGAATGGAATGAAATGGAATGGAATGGTGAAACAAAATGTGAGCTGACATTGAGCCAATGCAATACAGATAGGGTTACAGATTGAGAACTTGCTGAAAGAAAGGAATAGAAAAGAATAGTCTACAATGGAAAGGAATGGAGTGGAGTGGAATGGAATGGAATGGAATGGAATGGAATGGAATGGAATGGAATGGAATGTAGGGCAATGGAACGGAATGGAACTGTATGGAACAAAATGGAATGGAATGGAATAGAATGGAATGGAATGGAATGGAATGGAATGGAATGGAATGGAATGGATTGGAATGGAACGTAAAAGAAAATGTAAGCTGACATTGTGGAACTGCAATCCAGCAAGGGTGACAGATTGAGAACATTTTGAAACAAAGGAATGGAATGGAATGGAATGGAATGGAATGGAATGGAATGGAATGGAATGAAATGGATTGGAATGCATTGGAGTTCAATGGAACGGAGTGGATTGAAATGGAAAGGAATGCAATGGAATGGAATGGCAGGGAATGGAATGGAATGTAACGTTGAAATATAACATGAGTTGACATTCTGACACTGCAATAAAGCCAGGGTAACGTATTGAGTACTTTTTGAAAGAAAGGAATAGAAAAGAACAGTGTAGATTGGAAGGGAATGGAACGGAATTGAATGAAATGGAAAGGAAAGGAGTGGAATGGAATTGATTGGAACGGAATGGAATGAAATGGAATGGAATGGGATGGAATGGAATGGAATGGAATGGAATGGAGTGCAGTTGAACATAATAGAAGAGAATGGAATGAAATCGATTGGAAGAGAATTGAATGGAATTGAATGGAATAGAATGAAACGGAATGGATTGCAATGGAGGGGAATGGAATGGAATGGAAATGAATGGAATGGAACAGTGAAACAAAATGTGAGCTGCTATTCTGCCACTGCAATCCAGCCAGTGTGACAGATTGAGAGCTTGTTGAAAGAAAGCAATGGAATAGCATAGTGTGGAATGGATTGGAATGGAATGGAATGGAATAGAATGGTGAAATAAAATGTGAGCTGATATTGTGCCACTGCAATCCAGCCGGGGTGACAGATTGAGAATTTGTTGAAAAAAGGACTAGAAACGAATAGTGTGGATTGGAATGGAGTGGAAGGGAATGGAATGGAATGGAACGGTGAAATAAAATGTGAGCTGACATTGTGCCACTGCAATTCAGCCAGGGTGACAGATTGAGAACTTGTGGAAAGAAAGGAAGATAATAGGATGGTGTGGAATGCAATGGAATGGAATGGAATGGAATGGAATGGAAGGGAATGGAATGGAGTGTAATGGAGCAGAATGGAAATGAATGGAAAGGAATGGAATGGAATGGAATGGAATGGAATGGAATGGAATGGAATGGAATGGTGAAAGAAAATGTGAGCTGACACTGTGCCACTGAAATCCAGCCACGGTGACACATTGAGAATTGTTGAAACAAAGGAGTAGAATAGAATAGTGTGCAATGTAATGGAATGGAAAGGAATGGAATGGAATGGAAGGGAATGGAGTGCAATGGAACGGAATGGAATGGAATCGAATGAAATGGCATGGAGTGGAAAAGAAAGGAATGGAATGAAACGGTGTAACAAAATGCGAGCCGACATTGTGCCACTGCAATCCAGCCAGGGTGACAGAGGGTGATAGATTGAGAACATGTTGAAAGAAAGGAGTAGAATAGAGTAGTTTGGAATGGAATGGAATGAAATGGAATGGAGTGCAATGGAATGGAGTTGAACAGAAAGTAATGAAATGGAATGGAAGGGAATGTAATGAATGGAATGGAATGGAATGGAATGTTGAAATGAAATTTGAGCTGACATTGTGCAACTGCAATCCTACAAGGGTTACATATTGAGAACTTGTTGAAAGAAAGGAATAGAATAAAACAGTGTGGAATGGAAAGGAGTGGAATGCAATGGAATGGAAGGAATGGAATAGAATGGAATGGAAGGAATGGAATGGAATAAAATGGAAGGAATGGAATGGAATGGAATGGAAAAATGGAATGGAATGGAAGGAATGGAATGGAATGGAATGGAATGGAATGGAATGGAATAGAATGTAATGGGTTGCAATGGAAAGGAATGGAACAGAATGGACTGAAATGGAATGGAATGGAACGGAACGGAATGGAAGGGAATGGATTGGAATGGAATGGAATAGAAAGGAATGATGAAATAAAATGAGGGGTGATACTGCAACACTGAAATCTAGCCAGGGTGACAGATTGAGAAATTGTTGAATGAAAGGAATAGAATAGATTAGTTTGGAAAGGAAAGGAATGGAATGGAATGGAATGGAATGGAGACCATCACGTGGAATGGAGTGAAATGGAATGGAATGGAATGGAATGCAATGGAAAGGAAGGGAATGGAATGGAATGACATGGAAAGGAAGGGAATGGAATGGAAGGGAATTTAACGGTGAAGTAAAAAGTAAGCTGACATTCTGGAACTGCAATATAATCAGGGTGACAGTTTGAGAAGTTGATGAAATAAGAATGGAATGGAATGGAGTGCAATTGAAAATAATAGAAGAGAATGGAATGAAATCGAATTGAAAAGAATTGAACGGAATTGAATGGAATAGAATGAAATGGAATGGAATGGAATGGAGTGGCATGGAGTGGAGTGGAGTGGAGGGTAGTGGAGTGGAATGGAATGGAATGGAAATGAATGGAATGGAACAGTGAAATAAAATGTGAGCTGATGTTCTTCCACTGCAATCCAGGCAGGGTGATAGATTGAGAGCTTGTTGAAAGAAAGGAATACAATAGCATACTGTGGAATGGAATGGAATGGAATGGAATGGAATGGAATGGAATGGAATGGAACGGAATGGAATGGAATGAAATGGAATGGAATGGTTAAATAAAATGTGAGCTGATATTGTGCCACTGCAATACAGCCAGGGTGACAGATAAAGAACTTGTTGAAAGAAAGTAATAGAATCGAATAGTCTGGAATGGAACTGAATGGAATGGAGTGCAATGGAAGAGAATGGAATGGAATGGAATGGAATGGAATGGAATAGAATGGAATGGAATGGAATGGAATGGAATGGAATGGAATGGAATGAACAGTGAAATAAAATGTGAGCTGACATTATGTCACTGCAATCCACCCAGGGTGACCGATTGAGAACTTGTTGAAAGAAAGAAGAGAAAAGAATAGTGTGGAATGCAATTGAATGGAATGGAATGGAGTGTAATGGAACCGAATGGAAATGAATGGAATGGAATGGAATGGAATGGAGTGGAATGGAATGGAATGGAGTGGAATGGAATGGAATGGAGTGGAATGGAATGGAATGGATTGGAATGGAATGGAATGGAATGGAATGGAATGGAATGGAATGGAACGGAATGGAATGGTTAAAGTAAATGTGAGTTGATATTTTGCCACTGCAATCCAGCCAGGGTGACATATTAAGAATTGTTGAAACAAAGGAGTAGAATAGAATAGTGTGGGATGTAATGGAATGGAAAAGAATGGAAAGCAATGGAATTTAATGGAATGGAATGGAATGGTGAAATAAAATGTGAGCTGATATTGTGCCACTGCAATCCAGCCAGGGTGACAGATTGAGAATTTGTTGAAAAAAGGACTAGAAGCGAATAGTGTGGATTGGAATGGAATGGAGTGGAATGGAATGGAAAGGAATGGAATGGAATGGAATGGAATGGAATGGAATGGAATGGAATGGAACGGTGAAATAAATTGTGAGCTGACATTGTGCCACTGCAATTCAGCCAGGGTGACACATTGAGAAGTTGTGGAAAGAAAGGAAGATAATAGGATTGTGTGGAATGCAATGGAATGGAATGGAATGGAATGGAATGGAATGGAATGGAATGGAATGGAATGGAATGGAGTGTAATGGAACAGAATGGAAATGAATGGAATGGAATGGAACGGAACGGAACAGAACGGAATGGAATGTAATGGAGTGGAATGGAATGGTGAAAGAAAATGTGACCTCACACTGTGCCACTGAAATCCAGCCAGGGTGACATATTGAGAATTGTTGAAACAAAGGAGTAGAATAGAATAGTGTGCAATGTAATGGAATGGAAAGGAATGGAATGGAATGGAATGGAATGGAATGGAATGGAATGGAATGGAGTGCAATGGAACGGAATGGAACGGAATCGAATGAAATGGCATGGAGTGGAAAAGAAAGGAATGGAATGAAACGGTGTAACAAAATGCGAGCCGACATTGTGCCACTGCAATCCAGCCAGGGTGACAGTGGGTGATAGATTGAGAACATGTTGAAAGAAAGGAGTAGAATAGAGTAGTTTGGAATGGAATGGAATGCAATGAAATCGAATGGAGTGCAATGGAACAGAGTTGAACAGAAAGTAATGAAATGGAATGGAAGGGAATGTAATGAGTGGAATGGAATGGAATGGAATGGTGAAATGAAATTTGAGCTGACATTGTGCAACTGCAATCCTACAAGGGTTACATATTGAGAACTTGTTGAAAGAAAGGAATTGAATAAAAGAGTGTGGAATGGAAAGAGTGGAATGGAATGGAATGGAATGGAAGGAATGGAATAGAATGGAATGGAAGGAATGGAATGGAATAGAATGGAAGGAATGGAATGGAAGGAATGGAATGGAATGGAATGGAATAGAATGGAATGGGTTGCAATGGAAAGGAATGGAACAGAATGGACTGAAATGGAATGGAATGGAATGGAATGGAACGGAATGGAAGGGAATGGATTGGAATGGAATGGAATAGAAAGGAATGATGAAATAAAATGAGGGGTGATACTGTAACACTGAAATCTAGCCAGGGTGACAGATTGAGAAATTGTTGAATGAAAGGAATAGAATAGACTAGTTTGGAAAGGAAAGGAATGGAATGGAATGGAATGGAATGGAGACCATCACGTGGAATGGAGTGAAATGGAATGGAATGGAATGGAATGGAATGGAATGCAATGGAAAGGAAGGGAATGGAATGGAATGACATGGAAAGGAAGGGAATGGAATGGAAGGGAATTTAACGGTGAAGTAAAAAGTAAGCTGACATTCTGGAACTGCAATATAATCAGGGTGACAGTTTGAGAAGTTGATGAAATAAGAATTGAATGGAATGGAGTGCAATTGAAAATAATAGAAGAGAATGGAATGAAATCGAATTGAAAAGAATTGAACGGAATTGAATGGAATAGAATGAAATGGAATGGAATGGAATGGAGTGGCGTGGAGTGGAGTGGAGTGTAGTGGAGTGGAATGGAATGGAATGGAAATGAATGGAATGGAACAGTGAAATAAAATGTGAGCTGATGTTCTTCCACTGCAATCCAGGCAGGGTGATAGATTGAGAGCTTGTTGAAAGAAAGGAATACAATAGCATACTGTGGAATGGAATGGAATGGAATGGAATGGAATGGAACGGAATGGAATGGAATGAAATGGAATGGAATGGTTAAATAAAATGTGAGCTGATATTGTGCCACTGCAATACAGCCAGGGTGACAGATAAAGAACTTGTTGAAAGAAAGTAATAGAATCGAATAGTCTGGAATGGAACTGAATGGAATGGAGTGCAATGGAAGAGAATGGAATGGAATGGAATGGAATAAAATGGAATGGAATGGAATGGAATGGAATGGAATGGAATGGAATGGAATGGAATGGAATGAACAGTGAAATAAAATGTGAGCTGACATTATGTCACTGCAATCCACCCAGGGTGACCGATTGAGAACTTGTTGAAAGAAAGAAGAGAAAAGAATAGTGTGGAATGCAATTGAATGGAATGGAATGGAGTGTAATGGAACCGAATGGAAATGAATGGAATGGAATGGATTGGAATGGAATGGAATGGAATGGAATGGAATGGAGTGTAATGGAACGGAATGGAAATGAATGGAATGGAATGGAATGGAACGGAACGGAACAGAACGGAATGGAATGTAATGGAGTGGAATGGAATGGTGAAAGAAAATGTGACCTCACACTGTGCCACTGAAATCCAGCCAGGGTGACATATTGAGAATTGTTGAAACAAAGGAGTAGAATAGAATAGTGTGCAATGTAATGGAATGGAAAGGAATGGAATGGAATGAATGGAATGGAATGGAATGGAATGGATGCAATGGAACGGAATGGAACGGAATCGAATGAAATGGCATGGAGTGGAAAAGAAAGGAATGGAATGAAACGGTGTAACAAAATGCGATGCCGACATTGTGCCACT
>NW_022096788.1:0-14823 GCF_006542625.1 Nomascus leucogenys
TCCAGTAACAGACCCAGAAAAACTGAAGATCTATGGAATGTCTGACAGACGATTCAGAATAATCCTAAAGAAGTTTGGGGAATTACATGACAATATGGATAACAAACTAAATAAAATTTGAATAACACTCCAGGAACAAAACAAAAAATTTGACAAAGAAATAAAAACAATTAAAAAAAAAAAAAAACAGAAGTCCTAAAATAGAGAATACAGTGACTGAACTGAAAACCTCATTAGAAAAGTTTAACAGCAGAGTTGACCAAACAGAGGAAAGAATCTGTAAGCTCCAAGACAGAACGTATATAGAGGAGGAAAAAGACAAAAGCATTTTAAAAGAGGGAAGAAGCCCTTTAAGAATTATAAGACATCATCAAGAAAATTAGGCTCTGCGTAATAGAAATTGCTGAAGAAGACAAAAAAAAATACAAGGTCTAGAAAGCATATTTAGAAAAATAATGGCTGAAATTTCCCAAATTTGGAGAAAGATCATAGCATTCAGGCACAGGAAGCTCAGAGGTGACAAATAAAATTCAACCCAAAGACAAATTCCCCAAAGCACACCATATTCAAATTATTTAAACAAATCAAAGGCAAAGAAAAATGCTCAAAGCATCAAGAGAAAAACAACAAAAACAACATATCACACTCAATGGATCACCAATACAGCTTTCAGTGGATTTCTCACCAGAGACCCTGCAGGCCAGGAAAGGGAGGAGTGATACATTCAACGTGATGAAGGCGAAAAAACTGTCAGTCAAGAGTACCATATTCAGCAAAGCTATCCTTCCAACAAAAAAGAAAGAAAAAGACTTCCTGAAGCAAAAAGAAAAGAAAGAAAAGAAAAGAGGTGAGAAAAGGCATCAACACAACACCTGTCTTGCAGGAAATGCTAACGGGGTTTCTTCAGTCTGAAAGAAAAGAACACTAACATGTAACAAAAAAATATCCGAAGGTATGAAACTCACGGGTAATAGTAAGAAAGCAGACAAATTCACAATGCTATAATATTGTCATCGCGGGTTGCCAAATATATCTTAAGTATGAAACCTAAAAGACAAAACCGTTCAAAACAGTAATAACTACAACAATTGGTTAAGAGATAAGAATATAAAAAGATATAACTTAAAACATCAAAAAGTCAAAGTGTGGAGGGAGGGATGAGTTAAAGAGTAGAGTTTGTTTTTGTTCGTTTTTCCTGTGATTAAAGTTAAACTGCTATCTGTTTAAAATAACCTGTTGTAATTAGAAGACATATTTTGTACATCTCATCATGGTAACCACGAAGCAAAAACCTATAATAGGGACACTAAAATATAAATAGCAAGGAATCAAAATTTACTACTAGAGAAAAATACATAACAGCAAAAGAAGATGGTAAGAGCGAAACAAAGGAAGAACAGATCTACAAACAAACAAACAAAAAAAACAGAAAACAGGTAACAAAATGGTAGTGTTAAACTTTTACCCGTCAATGATAAACTTGAATGTAAATGGACTAAGTTCTCCAATTAAAAGACATAGAGTGGCTAAAAACACAAGCCCCAACCAAATACTGTCTAAAAGAAACTCACTTCACCGACAAAGACACACACAGACTGAAAGCAAAGGGTGGGAAACAGACATTCCATGCAAATGGAACCCAAAACAGAGTGGGAGTACCTCTATTTAGATCAGATAAAATAGACTTTATGTCAAGAACCATAAAAAGAGAAAGACAAAGAAGGCCATTATATGATGTTAAACAGGTCAATAAAGCAAAAGGATATAACAACTGTAAATATGTGTGTGTATATATATATATATATATATGTTTTTGTAACAATTGTATACATAGTGATATATATTACAAAATATATATATTTTAACAACTGTAATATATAGTAATATATATTTAATTGTTAAATACATCTATTTTAACCATTGTAAATATATATATTTTGTAAATATATATAGTAAATATATATATTTATAATTGTTGTAAATATATATATTTATAATGGTTGTAAATATATATATTTATAATGGTTATAAATATATGCACCCAACACCAGGGCATCCAAATACGTAAAGCAAATATTAAAAGACCTAAAAGGAGAGATTGCCATGATACAATAATAGTGAGGGACTTTAATACCCCACTTTCAGCAGTGGACGGATCATCCAAACAGAAAATTAACCAAACAGAAAATTAATGTCGGCATTAAACTGCACTCTAGACCCCATGGACCTAACAGATATTTACAGATCATTCCATCCAAAAGCCACAGAATACATATTTTTTCTCAACAGCACATGAAACGTTCCTCAGAATAGACTATATGTTAGTTCACAAAGCAAGTCTTAACAAACTTTTAAAAATCAAAATCACATTGAGTACTTTCTGACCACAATGAAATAATCAATAACAGAAGGAATATTAGAAACTGGGCAAAGTCGTGGAAATGAAACAACACGCTCCTGAACAATGGATGGGTCAATGAAGGAATTAAAAAGGAAAAAGGAAATTTAAAGATTCCTTGATCCAAATGAAAATGGAAACACAACATACCAAATCCTATGGGATACAGCAAATGCAGTTCTAAGAGGAAAGTTCATAGCAATAAATGCCTGTGTAATGGAAGTGGAAATATCTCAAATAAACAACCTAATGTTATGCCCCAAGGAACTAGAAGAAGAACAAAAAAACCCAAAGTTAGCAGAAGAAAAGAAATAACAAAGATCAGGGCAGAAATAAACAAAGTAGAGATTTTTTAAAAGCAAAAATCAAAAAACAAAGAGTTAGCTTTTTAAAAGATAAAGAAATTGACAAATCTTTAGCTAGACTAACTAAGGAAAACAGAGAGAAGACTCAAATAAAAACAGAGATAAAAAAAGGAAACATTACAACTGGCACAACAGCGGTGGAGATGATGACAAGAGACTGTCATCAACAACCATCTGCCAAGAAATTCAAAATCTAGAAGAAACAGGTAAGTTCCTGAACACATACAAGCTACCAACATTGCATCACAAAGAAATAGAAAACCTGAACAGAAACAATAAGGAATAATGACATTGAAGCAGGAGTAAACACTCTCCCATCAAAGAAAAGTCCAGGACCTGATGGATTTGCTGGTGAATTCTACCAAACATGTAAAGAACTGGTACCAATTCTTCTCAAAGGCTTAAAAAACAAACAAACAAACAAATAAATGAAGAGGAGGGAATACTTTCGAACACATTTGACAAGGCCAGCATTACCGTAATTCCAAAGCCAGACGAGGACACGACAAAACAAGAAAGCTAAAGACCAATATCCCTAATAAGCATGGATGCGAAAACCCTCAACCAAACACTAGCAACACATTAAAAACATCATGCATCATGATCAAGTGGGACTCATCCCAGGGATGCAAGGTTGGTTCGATATATGTGCAATGTAATAAAAGTGATGTCTCACATCAACAGAACAGAGGACAAAATCCATATGCTCATTTCAATAGATGCTGAGAAGCATTCAAAAAATGTCAACATCCCTTCGTGATAGAAACTCCCAGCAAAGTGGGCAAAGAGGTAAAAAACATATCTCAACAAAATAAAGGCCACATATGATAAACCCAAAGCTAATATCATACTGAATAGGAGAAAGTTGGAAGCTTTTTCTCTAAGACTTGTAACAAGAAAAGAATGCTCACTTTCACTGCTTAAATTCAACTTATTACTGGAAGTTCTAGCTGGAGCAATTAGGCAAGAGAAAGAAATAAAGAGCGCCTGTATTAGTCTGTTCTCACACTGCTGATAAAGACATACACGAGAGTGGGTAATTTATTTTTTAAAAAGAGGCTTAATGGACTCACAGTTGCACGTGGCTAGGGAGTCCTCGCAATCATGATGGAAGGCAAAAGGCACATCTTACGTGTGGGCAGGCAAGAGAGAAAATGAGAGCCAAAAAAACGGGGAAACACCTTATAAAACCAACAGATCTCGCGAGACTTATTCACTACCGCGAGAACAGTATGGGGGAAACCACCCCCAAGGTTTTATTATCTCCCACCAGGTCCCTCCCACAACACCTGGCAATTATGGGGGCAACAATTCA
This sequence comes from Nomascus leucogenys, assembly GCF_006542625.1. Classification (NCBI taxonomy): domain Eukaryota; kingdom Metazoa; phylum Chordata; class Mammalia; order Primates; family Hylobatidae; genus Nomascus; species Nomascus leucogenys. The sequence goes on from NW_022096788.1 coordinate 4,079, forward strand.
AGATGAGATTTGGGTGGGGACACAGCCAAACCATATCAGCATCCAACCTGAAAGGAGGAAGTCAAATTGTCCCTGTTTGCAGATGACATGGTCTTATATAGAGAAAACCCTAAAGACTCCACCAAGTAACTATTAGAAGTAATAAGTGAATTTGGTAAAGTTGCAGAATATAAAATCAGCATACAGGAATCAGTAGCATGTCTGTTTGCCAATAGCAAACTGTCTGAAAAAGAAATCAAGAAAGTAATTTCATTTACAATAGCTACAAAAAAATAAAAACTAAAATCCTAGCGATAAACTTAAGCAAGGAGATGAAAGATCTCTACAGTGAAAACTGTAGAACACTGATAAAAGAAATTGAAGAGGACAAAAATAAATGGAAAGAGATCCCACATTCGTGGACGAATTAATATTGTTACAATGTCCATATTAACCAAAGTGATCTCCATGTTCGACGTTTGACATCCCTGTCAAAATACCAATGACAGTCTGGATAGAAAAAAAAAAATCCTAGATTTGTATGGAGCCACAAAAGATGCTGATAGCCGAACCAATCACAAGCAGGGAGAACAAAGCTGGAGAGAACACGCTACCTGACCTCGAAATATACAAAAGCAGCCAATACAACAGGGCACTGACATAAAATCAGATACGTAGACCAATAAAACATCATAGGGAAGCCAGATATAAATCCAAGCATTAACAGCCAACTGATTTTGTACAAGGAGCCAAGAACATACATGGAGGATAGGACAGTCTCCCCAATAAATGGTGCTGGACAAACTGTAAGTTCACAATCAGAAGAATGAAACCAGACCCCTATCTCTCACCATATACACAAGTCAAATCAAAATGGCTTAAAGACTGCAATGTCAGACCTGAAACTGTGAAACTTCTAGAAGAAAACATAGAGGAGACGTTTCACGAAATTGAACTGGGCAACGATTTTTTTTTTTTTCAGTAAGGCCTCGAAAGCATAGGCAACAAAAGCACAAATAGACCAATAGGATTATATCAGACTATAAAGCATCTGCACAGCAAAAGAAACAAGCAGTAGAGTAAAGAGGCAGCTTATAGAATGAGAGAAATAGTATTTTCAAACTCTGCGTCTGACAAGGGGTTAATATCCAGAATATATAAGGAGCCCAAACAATAGCAAAATTCATAATAATTCAATTAAAAATTGGGAAAAATGCCTGAATAGACTTTTCTCAAAAGAAGATGTGCAAATGGCCAACGGATATATGAAAACAGTCAACATCGCCAATCATCAGTGAAATACAAATCTAAACCGCAATGTGATATCACTTTGCCCCAGTTAGAATGGCTATTATCAAAAAGACAAAAAGTAACAAATGCTGGAGAGGATGTTGAGAAAGAGGAACACTTATGCACTGTTGGTGGGAATGGAAATTACTACTGTCATTATGGAAAACAGTATGAAGATTCCTCAAAAAATTAAAAATAGAACTGCCGTGTGATTCAGCAATCTCGTTACTGGGTATATAGCGAAAGAAAAGGAAATCATCACGTTGACGAGACATCTGCACTCCCGTGTTCATTGCAGCAATATTCACAATAGCCAAGATACGGAATCAACCTAAATGCCCATCTACAGATGAATGGATAAAGAAAAATGTGGCTTGTGTATACAATGGAATACTATCCAGCCATAAAACAAAATGATATCCTGTCATTTGAGGCAACATGGGTGAGCCTGGAGGACATTATGTTAAGTGAAATAAGCCAGGCACAGAAAGACAAACACCACATGACCTCACTCAGATGTGGAATCTTAAAAAGTTGATTTCATAGAAGCAGAAACTAGAGTAGTGGTTACCAGAAGCTGGGGAGGGAAGGGGGTGTGGGGCAATGGGAGAGGTTGGTAAAAAAGTAAAAAGTTACGGTTAGACATAAAGAACGAGTTCTGGTGTTCTATTACACAGTAGAGCGAGTATAGAAAATACCAATGTAGTGTATATTTCAAGATTTTAAATCTAGAAGATTTTAAATGTTAACACTGCAAAGAGATGATAAATGTTTAAAGTGATGAATATGGTAATTACCCTGACTTGAAGATTATACAATGTATACAGGGGTTGAAACATCACACGGTACCCCATAAATATGTACAATTATGTGCAAGTAATACATTTTTAAATCATGAAGGGAAAAAAAAGAAGTTTAAGAGTGTGCCTGAAACTCTTACAGGTGGAAAGCTCTGTAAGGGCTCTGTAAGCTCATTACTGTGCCGCCAGCCCTCAGTCTGATCTTGGCGCATGGAACTATGGTGATTCTATCCCCACTGCGCAGAGTATCTCTGACACCTAGCTCAATAAGCATTTATTAAATGTAAATAAAACCAACGAAAAAAAAGAAAACTGAGGTAAATACTAACAACCTCGCATGGTTGTGGTGAGGCCTGAATAAAGCAGTCCGTGTGAACACCCCAAATGAAAAGTGTCCATACAAGAAGACACAGGAAATAAAATGCAAACACAAGTGAGAGACTGGGAGCAAACATCTTCTTCAATTATAACAGACTAAATAATCACATTTACAATATACAGAGAGCTCTGATGAGACAGTTCAAGAAACACATGCGAGAACAAACAACAATAGGAGAGCTGACAAACAATCTGAGCAGGCCATTTATAGAAATACAAATGGCCACTATGAAAAGAATAGGAGCTCCACATCACAAGTCATAATGGAGTTAAGATAACAATGAGATTCCACTTTTCAAACTGCAACTTGACAAACATTTAAAATTATAATGATACCAATCGGGTATCATATACTGAGGTTCTGACGCTGGTAGTGTGAGTTGGCACAGATTCACGCTATGCACCAAATGTGCACTCCACATTTGGAGTGCCATTTGTCAGGGATTAAACGGTTTTAATACATTTACCCTATGGTGCATCCCCAGATTCTTTCTTCCTCCTGACACCAATCATAACTAGAAGTAGGGTGGGAAAACTGATGCTTCCTAGACCAGAGCCCTGGGGGCTCAGATGCCACAGTCTCAAGGCCCATCACAGGGTCCTAAAAGGGCTCTGTCAAGCCCTTGACAAACCCTCGGGCGTCCTCAAGGCCAGGACCTTGGAAGGCTCCCGTAGGCTGAGCCTGAGCCTTGGCTGAGCAGCCTGACTCAAAAATTACAGGTAAAAATCTCAGGGCTCCGTGAGACACAGTTTTCTACATCCATGCTTCCCTCAAGTGCCCTACGTTGACTTCCACTAATGCACAGAAGAGAAACCTGGAGTTTGATTGTGGATCCCCAGCAACCCTGGGGTTCTGCTCACTGGGAATTTAGGGGTAGTTTCAGGGTTGTCTACTCACTGAGTTTCTTGACATGAAGATGGGGCTGGTGGGGGGAAAATGTAATTGGCAAGTACCCCGGTTTGAATTTCAGTAAACCTTAAAGATAACAATGCACAAATAGATCTTTCCTTAAGTCTTTAGGCTTATATAAGTAGAGTAACGTGAAAAGCAGCAACCATCACTTTCAATTCATCATTTAATCATCTACATGAGAGTCGCGTTGTGGGGCTGGAAGCTGATTAGAGTGGGTTCAAGGGAGAGTCGGGAGAGAGGAAAGGGAAGCGATGATACTAGTCAATGAGGCATCTCAGCACTTGAGGGAGTTCTCGAGAATGTATCAACTGCTTGAAAAGAGCGTACTCATCTACAGGAGGGGAGGGTGAAGATCCAGGCCAGGGACACGGGGATGGATTTTCACGAGGGGGACAGGCCCTGAGCCAGAGGCCCAGCACAATGAAGAGTTCTGCCGGCCTCTGACAATAAGTCCTTTCAGACACCACATGTACGTCGCGCTTCTCAGAAAACATGAACTTCACTGGCGTTCCTGCTGCTGCTGAGTCCTGATCTGACTGCATGGAGAAAGCCGCATCCCCTAGACTGGTGCCCTCAACTTTGCAAGGTGGGCAGCTCCAGTTTTTAGCCTTCCCAAGGAAGAGCAAACTCTTGAGGACCTGGTGAGCCTGATTTCCCTCCAGCGTGGCAGATAGTCAGCCCCAGGAGAGCCGGGATCTAGAGCTCTAGAGTTCATTGCTGTATCCCCAGTACCTGCAACTGATCCTGGTGTACACATAACAGGCCCCCAGCGAACACCCGACGAATGAAGGAAGCAATGTTAGTGCTGGCTAGAATGATTTTTCCCTGTTTTTCTGAACAGGACTGGCTCAGCTGAAGACACTATGCCCTTGGTTTATTTTGCCAACACCATAGAGGACCAAGCTTGCCCAGGGAACCTGCTCTTCTGAGAGGGTGTTGGAGGAGCTGGTTCCAGGGAGCCCTGGCATGTTTCACCAAGTGCTTCAGGTGAGAGCCTCTGCCTCTCTCACTGCTCACCGCCAAGCCCACCAAGAGAACCTCAGATCAGGCCAGAATCCCCAGGGCTCCCAAGGGCCCAATTGTCACTCTGTTTTCCTCCCTACGGGAGGATACCGGACACTCGGAAACTGAGACCACGGGGGCCGCAGACACAGAGCCGTGAACGGTGACCAAGCCCCTTCGGCTGCTCCATGCCCCTGCTCACCCCAGTGGGCCTGAAATACATACTGGCACACTTGGTTCTTTTGGTGTTATGATATTTGATGTCCCTCTCCACATGAATATCCACCTCCTGTGATTTTATGGTTTGCCTCTTTCGGCGAAGGTGGCAGGGAAGGGGGTCGTTGGGAGAGAGTCAGGCACGGGGTACCTAGCCAAATGGGTTGCTGTCCTTGTACCTTGGAGCAGTACTGCATGTCCCCCAGTCACTTTTGCAATAGCACAATGGTTGATGGACAGTAAACATGCTACTGGTTTCAAACACTTCATATAGGGTGGCTGATGGGCACTGACTGAGTGATAGCCCTTGGGCCGGGGAGGAGGGCTGTAGGTTGAGGGACAGGGAGGCGAGGTCAGAAGGAGAGAAGATGTCGCAGAATCCACAGGAAAGGCTTCAGAGGCATTAAGTTATAATCTGACCACAACAACCCCCACCTCAACCTTGGAGAGAGCCCCTCCAGCACATGGCGTCACATCCATCACTTCAGGTTGTTTATCTCGTATTATGACACCGTGTCTCTTTGTAAGCTGCCCCTGATATATATTGCAAGAAAATAGCAGCAGTGGGAAGAGCTGAGTCTGGTGGATGCTTCCCGGAACTGGAAAAAGCCGAGGCTTCTCGGGGATGGCTCTGCTCCTGGCTAAGGTTCTGCCATGGGAGTCCAGCCACCTGCAGTCCCGATCCCCACAGCCTAATGGAACCACTGGGTTCCTAGGAAACTCACAAGTTCACAATGCCACCGCCCCAGCTTGACGCATTTGGCTCTGAGACACACCTGGGAAATGTGGAGTGCAGGGGTCCTGAGAGCCCCCTCCTTCTCTTCTGTTTTCTACTTTTAGAGTTGTACTACTGACATATTTCAAACCTACAGAAAAACAGAGAGAAGAATACAGCAGCCACCATCCCTACTTAAAAATGCTTTGCCATATGTGCTTCACATCTCTCTCTGCTTTTGAGTTAAATACATTTTGGAGACACACAAACCATCCCCAATCTATACTCACTCCTCTCCTCCCTAGAGTAGGTCCCCCATCTTAGGCGTCTGAACACTTCTGGGTCTCCACGCAGCTTCAGAGCAGCTCCTTCTCTGGCATGGGTGCCCCCACGTTGCCTTAGAGATGTTTCTGTGATGCCTGCTGGAGAACATGGGGGGATTCTACCCAGAATCCCAACCCAGAGGGTAAAAGCAAGAACATCTCTGCAGCTTTCACAGATAACTCTGGACCCGGCCCTCTCCCACCTATACCCGTGTTCTCCTGAGGTGGGCCCTGTCTCAGTGGGAGAGCTGAGCCCTTCACCTCTGTTTTACCAGGAGAGGCCTGGAGCACCATCCTGGGTCCCAGTCCCACCCGAGTGATGGGTGTGTGCTTCAGTCACTGGGAGCAGGTCCATTTTCAGCTGCTGTGACATCTCATGGGCTCAGTGGCTGGGAGTAGCTGGTTGGTCTGGGGAGGAAGGCAAGGCCAGGCAGACTGGAGTCCTGGGCCTGCTGGAAGAGAGGTGGGATCAGAGAGATGCAGGCCACATAGCACAGTCCAAGGTAGCCCATCAACCATTTGCTCCGTCAAGGTGGTTGATACCCAAAGGGGCTCACTATACTGAGGTGGGTGCAGGAGCAGGTGTGGTGGGCAGCCTTCCAGAATGGCTTCCAAGGATCCCCCTCCCTGGCACCCATGCTCCTATGGCATTCCCTCCCCTTGAGGGTGGGCTGGACCTAGTGACTTGCTTCTAACCAACAAAATTTGGCAAAGGTGATGGCGTGTCATTGCCATGCTTAGGCTATAACAAGACTGTGACTTCTGACCTGCTGGCATTCATTCTCTCCCTCAGGCTCTTCTTGCATGCGTGTTTGCCCAGATGGAGAAGGCCAGCGGGTGAGGAGCTGATGAAAGTCTCTGGCCAACAGCCATAGAGGAACTGAGGCCCTCAGGCCAGCGACCCGCTAGAGCCTGCCAACAATCACATGAGGAGCTTGGAAGTCTATCTTTCCCCAGTTGAGCCCACAGATGAGGAACTGGATCCTGCCAACAGCCGCATGAGTGAGCTTGGAAGTCGATCCTTCCCCAGTCAGGCCTACAGATGAGACTGTTGTCCCTGGGCTGGCAGCCTTGTGAGAGACTGGGAAGTAGAGGATGCAGTTAAGCCATACCCGGATCCCTGATCTACAGAACTCTCAGAGAAAAACTGCTTATCATGTTAACTTGGTATGCTTGGGATAGTTTTTTATGCAGCAATCAATAACAATTAAGACAGCAGGAATATCTGGGGGCTAGGGACTGGGTGCAAGACACAGAAGGCTCCATTAAGGCTGGGAGGAGTTCTCAGGTGCCAGGGTGGTGCATGGTGCACCCACGTTTTAGTCAGATCTGGGGTCAAGTCCCAGCTTTGTCAATAAATATCTGTGTGACCTTGGACAGGTATCTTGAAGTCTCCGGCCCCAGATTACACCTCTGTAAAATTTGACTGACATTGAACTTGCAGGACGGTTGGAAAGATAAGTGTCAGCTTACGTAATCCACACGACAGAGTGTCTGATATGTATTAGGCCCTCAGTAAGTGGCAGCCATGAGTAGTAATATAGTTGACCTGGGACCCTGCATCCTCCTCTTGGGAGCTCCCGGGTGATCCGGGTCATTCCAGTGCCAAAAAACAGAAACCAAAACCCAAAAACAGTGCAGGAAAAATATCTTCCTAGCAAGTAGGACAAAGGCGTCTGTTCTCCAGGAAGAGAGGCCCATCACAGTGGATACTTTTCCAAAAATTCTGCTGTGAGGGAGGCAGCCCCAGCAGGCTGCAGCTCATAGGCCATATCCCTTATGCAAAGGACCAAATGCTCTCCTTCCTCCCTCCCTAGATTCCTCTCTTCCTCCCTGCCCCCATCCATCCCTTCCTCCCTCCCTCCCTCCGTCACCCCCTTCCTCTCCCTCTCCTCACTTTCTCTCTCTCTCTGCCTTCGCCTCTCACCGAGGCCTGATTCCAATATCTTAACCCCACAATTCTGCCTCTTTGCACTCATTTGACCCCTACTAGAAACGCAGCCCTTCTTTATGTCATCCTGGTTTTATTCTAGATGAACCCACATCAATGTCCTCATTATGCACTGTTTGCCAGCTTCCCCGGCCACACAGGATGGTATCCGATCACTGGCTTCTAGGAAACAGCTTGGGTGGGCATCACTCTGACCTCACCATTGCGCTTTAGAGTTGGTGTGTTTAGAAGGCCCAGTGTATGCACTGTAGAAAACTGCACAGGGACGGGAGCCCGGGACTCATCCTGCACCAGCAATGGAGACTTCCTTCTATACCATCCAGATCCAAATGAGATGATTCTGTGAGAGCCCCTTTCTACCCAGGACATTGTCTCTCATCCCTCGGACTTTCCATCTGGACATCTCAACTCTGTTCCTCTCCTACAGCCTCGTCTTTCTCCACAGCATGGCTAAAATTTGCCTTCAGTACCCCCTGAAAATAACTGTTAATTCTGCCCTGCCTCAGGGCCTTTGCGTTATGGCTCTCCTCTGGAGCCAGCATTTCCTTACTCAGCCTGTCGCTTGTCCTTTTGATCGCTGATGTTCCTACCTTCAAAAAGAACACATCCTTCTTCCCTTGGTGACATGTCTCCCCTCCACTATGCCAGTCTCAATCACAGTCTCCTCACTTGACTGTCTCACCATAGTGATACATTTTCTCTCTGTGTTACCTTGAGGAAGTTGCTATACCTTTCTGGGCTTCCATTTCCCTATCTATATGATGAAATATTGGACTAACACACAAACATACTGTGTACTCTTCTCTACCATAGCATTTCTCATGCTAGACTGCCCCCTCTGGCAGGTTAAGTTGCATGAGTGTCCTCACCCAGGTTCTCATCTCTGGAGCATGAGCTCTGCCTTGTTAGTCCTGGAACAGCCAGTACCTGGCCACAGGGCTTTACCTACAGCATGGCACCAATCAACCTTTATTGAAGAAAACGAATCAATGAGCATGAGTCCACTAGAGCTTTGCTGTGCCTGGACTCTCTGATCTGGGATAAGGGTGAGAAGCATTCCTTTTATTTCCTCTAGCTTGGAGCCCAGAGCCTCCCGCTCAGCAGGAACCAGATGTTTTCAATGTCTGGACTGAGAGCTGTCTTCCTGGAGGTGCTGAGGCCTTTTCTCCAGTCCAGAAATGAATCTGGGCTGGCTGAATGTAGGTAGGGCAAGGGATATGAGACTGTGTGGGACACAGATATGGATGAAGCTGCCACTGCAGCTTAAGAGGCTCAGGCCCAGGGGACAAGATTTGAGGCCACCTTGCCCTCCTTCCTTCCCTTGGGCTCGGAGGGAGGACCCTTGTCTGCAACGATACCACCCTCCAACCAATCCAGTGGGTTACGGGGGGCCGTAACTTGGAAAACAGCAGTCGAAACCCAAGTGGTCATAGAGGATTTAATAGAGCAGGGCTTGGTGACAAGGGGACCTCACCTCTAGAACACACACTCACACACACACACACACACACACACAGAGAGAGAGAGAGAGAGAGACAGAGAGAGAGAGGGAGCGAATGCCAGCCCGGAGCCCCCTGTTCACCACCCGCCAGAGGCTGATTCACACACCAACACAGCCTCACACATTATATCCTCAGAGGCACAGCACTGCTGCTGATTGGGACCTGGCTGCCATGAACCTCCTCAAGCTGTTTGCTGTGATGACCCATTTGCACAGGCTCTTGATTTCTAGAACCTCTCAGGTTCAGGGGAAGACAGGTTTCATCTGTCAGTGTTAGTCACAGTGTCCTCACTTCACTGTCTCACCATAGTGATACATTTTCTCTCTGTGCTGAGCAAGTTGCTATACCTTTCTGAGCTTCCATTGCCCTATTGACATACTGAAATCTTTGGCTAAATGATCTCCAAATTCTTGTTCTTCTCACACATTTAGTGACCCTGTGGCTTAGGGGACTGCTACATTCCCAGCTACCTGCTGTGTCAGCCAGCTGCCTAGTTGCAAGTCCCCTGATGGCACTGCTGCCCTGGGGCTATTATGTCTCCCATGAGCCCCAATGCAAGTATTTGCAGTATCCTCTAAGGATACCCTCACTACCCCTAAGATACTGCATGACACCATTGGCATCTCACCCTGCCTAAAATTGCTTCTTTTCATATCCCAGAGCTACAGAATGGGTGGGCAGCTGACTAGAGTCTCCCAGGCTAGGTCCTTAGGAGACTATATATATGTATCACTATCTTATGTCCCATGACAGACTTCAGAAACTCTAGGCCAGGGCCTGGATGCAACCCAGAAGATCCTCAAGGGCTGGACCTTGGAACTCAGGCTAGCCCCTGATTGAGCACCCTCATTCTAGAGAACTGCAGCAGAGGAACTCAGGGTCTCCACTGGGACACACGTTTCTAATCCAGCACTGTTTCGTGGTAGCCAACCTTGACTGCTACTAGTGCACAGAATAGAAACTGGGTCTGCTTATTTGCAGTTTCCAAAATCACCTCAGTGGCCTGTTCTCTGTGCTTCAAGTGCTGTTCTTCCTCTCCCTTTCCCTGTCTAATTTCTTTCCTCACGCATTTCAGGCATCTAATCCTCTGGGACACCTCCACTGACTCCATTAACATCCCCAAGGCTGAGTGGGTGCCCTGTCTGAGCCTTCTCATGGACCCCGAAACTTCCTCCTGTCACTCTCTGTTGTACTCTGTTGTGCCTTTCTCGGCCTCTCCCCAACCAGCCCACTGGAGGCGACATCTGAGTATGGGCTTGCAGGCATGACCAGCCCTGGACCTCCACAGATTCTGTAAGGAAGGCTTTGTCTCAAAACCTTTCATATATCAACCACCAGATTAGCAAATATTTAAAGGGATGAATAACATCAAGAGCGACGGTGAAGGACAATGAGCACTATCCTACACTGCTCCTGAGAGAATAAATTGCTGCCACCTCTTTTCAGATCCATTTATCAATGGTTACTCAGTGTTGAAATATTTGTAGGGTTTTGTGCCAAAATTCTGTCTCTGTGTATCTCTTCTAGAGCGACACTCCTCTGCAAACAAAGATATTGGAAAAACTTTTGAGAACTTTAAAAGTTGAGGAAAACAATGTGAAGGTCCTTGTGTATGGAAGTAGTTAAAGAATTATGGCATATCACTTAGCACACTACGCAGAAGTTAAAAAATGATG